>NC_050570.1:3167500-3362500 GCF_013265735.2 Oncorhynchus mykiss | reverse complement strand
TCTCTATATCTCTCTGCATTATCAATAACTACGTCCCCCCTAGTCTCTACATCTCTCTGCATTATCAATAACTACTTTCCCTAGTCTCTACATCTCCCTGCATTATCAATAACTACTTCCCCCCTAGTCTCTACATATCTCTGCATTATCAATAACTACTTTCCCCCTAGTCTCTACATCTCTCTCTCTGCATTATCAATAATTACTTTCCCCCTAGTCTCTACATTATCAATAACTACTTTCCCTCTAGTCTCTACATCTCTCTGCATTATCAATAACTACTTTCCCCCTAGTCTCTATATCTCTCTGCATTATCAATAACTACTTTCCCCCTAGTCTCTACATCTCTCTCTGCATTATCAATAACTACTTTCCCCTCTAGTCTCTACATCTCTCTGCATTATCAATAACTACTTTTCCCCTAGTCTCTATATCTCTCTGCATTATCAATAACTACGTCCCCCCTAGTCTCTACATCTCTCTGCATTATCAATAACTACTTTCCCTAGTCTCTACATCTCCCTGCATTATCAATAACTACTTCCCCCCTAGTCTCTACATATCTCTGCATTATCAATAACTACTTTCCCCCTAGTCTCTACATCTCTCTCTCTGCATTATCAATAATTACTTTCCCCCTAGTCTCTACATTATCAATAACTACTTTCCCTCTAGTCTCTACATCTCTCTGCATTATCAATAACTACTTTCCCCCTAGTCTCTATATCTCTCTGCATTATCAATAACTACTTTCCCCCTAGTCTCTACATCTCTCTGCATTATCAATAACTACTTTCCCCCTAGTCTCTATATCTCTCTGCATTATCAATAACTACTTTCCCCCTAGTCTCTATATCTCTCTGCATTATCAATAACTACTTTCCCCCTAGTCTCTACATCTCTCTGCATTATCAATACCTCTACTTTCCCTCTAGTCTCTATATCTCTCTGCATTATCAATACCTCTACTTTCACCCTAGTCTCTATATCTCTCTGCATTATCAATAACTACTTTCCCCCTAGTCTCTACATCTCTCTCTCTGCATTATCAATAATTACTTTCCCCCTAGTCTCTACATTATCAATAACTACTTCCCCCCTAGTCTCTACATCTCTCTCTCTGCATTATCAATAACTACTTTCCCCCTAGTCTCTACATTATCAATAACTACTTCCCCCTAGTCTCTACATCTCTCTGCATTACCAGTAACTCCTGTTTGCTCCTTGGGGTGTACGGGCCGAGTAACTGTAGAGAAAAGCACTATGTGACAACTATTGATGGAATAGAGGTTTCTATATACAACATGCAATAACTTCAATCATTTTACTGAGTTACAGTTCATATAAGGAAATCAGTCAATTGACGAAAAAAAAATTGGCCCTAATCTATGGATTTCACATAACTGGGCAGGGGCACAGCCGTGGGTGGGCCTGGGAGGGTATAGGCCCACCCACTGGGGAGCCAGGCCCAGCCAATCAAAACAAGTTTTCTCCACAAAAGGGCTTTATTACAGACAGAAATACTCCTCAGTTTCATCAGCTGTCCGGGTGGCTGGTCCCAGAATGATCCAGCAGGTGAAGACGCCAGAAGTGGCGGTCCTGGGTTGGCGTGGTTACACGTGGTCTGCGGTGGTGAGGCAGGTTGGACGTACTGCCAAATTCTCTGAAACGACGTTGGAGGCGGCTTATGGTAGAGAAATTAACATTCAATTCTCTGGCAACATTTCTGGGGGACATTCCTGTTGTCAGCATGACAATTGCTCCGTCTAAAACTTGAGATGTATATTGTTTTTCAGTTAACTTTTCTACTTCTCCGGCTGAGCTCTGTTTACCCATATCTAACAGCACTCTAGCATGTTGTCATGTTGTGTTGCTACCGTGTTACTGTCATGTGTTACAAACCATACTGTGTTGTCATGTGTTGATGGAGGGAGGGAGGGAGGGAGGGATGGGAGGGATGGGAGAGATGAGGGAGGGAGGGAGGGGAGAGATGAGGGAGGGAGGGAGGGAGGGAGGGGAGAGATGAGGGAGGGAGGGAGGGAGGGAGAGAGGGAGGGAGGGAGGGAGGGGAGAGATGAGGGAGGGAGGGATGGAGGGAGGGAGAGATGAGGGAGGGAGGGAGAGATGAGGGAGGGAGGGATGGAGGGAGGGAGGGGAGAGATGAGGGATGGAGGGAGAAGTCAGCCAGTTCTTCCACAGATTCATGCATATTTCATGCATAATTGGGTCTGTGAACATCTGCCAGGCTGAGGCTGCTAATAATTCATGTTGTTCTATTGGTCTCAGGGCCAGGCGATGAAGCATCACCACGAAGGGTCTGGGCTACTGGTGTGAACTACTGCAGTACAGACCCGTCACTGACCTCTGAACCCTGTGGATTCTCTGCTCTACAGTACAGACAGAGACCCGTCACTGACCTCTGAACCCTGTGGGTTCTCTACTCTACAGCACAGACCCGTCACTGACCTCTGAACCCTGTGGGTTCTCTACTCTACCTACAGTACAGACAGAGACCCGTCACTGACCTCTGAACCCTGTGGGTTCTCTACTCTACAGTACAGACAGAGACCCGTCACTGACCTCTGAACCCTGTGGGTTCTCTGCTCTACAGTTCTCTACCTCTCCTTCATTTGCTTTGATCCACTCTCTCTGCCAAAACTGTAACTATGAGATGACAGATGAGCTCTACAGAGACAGACCACACAACACAGGAGATTATCTTTGCCGCTGTGCTTCAGGTTGCTCTTTGTGGTCTAGGTGGAGCTGCTATAGACCACTGCTGATGTAAAATGTACTTTTGACTGACTGACACCTTGAACCACTTCTCTGTCCCTCTCTCCCTCTCTCCCTCTCTCCGTCTGTCCGTCTCTCTCTCTCTCTCTCTCTCTCTCTCTCTCTCTCTCTCTCAGAGGGAAACATATTAATATTCAGAATAGCACCACCAACAGATGGTCGATAAATCATTAATTCCTCTTAAACCTGTCTGTGTGCGTTTGGGAACCCAAAAATGCTGAGCTAAATGAGGTCCTCCGATGCTGTTGGGTGCTACTGCTGTTGGCTAAGACAGGACTGCTAGACAGGACCTCTACCATAACACTTGATGACAGGATGATTGCTACTGCTGTTGGCTAAGACAGGACTGCTAGACAGGACCTCTACCATAACACTTGATGACAGGATGATTGCTACTGCTGTTGGCTAAGACAGGACTGCTAGACAGGACCTCTACCATAACACTTGATGACAGCATGATTGCTACTACTAACGGTTGCTGCTAAAGGGAGCTGCTAGCTACTGAGTACAAGACATTGAAAATATGTATTTTCAACCAAAAATTCTCTTGCAACAGCTAGCTAAGTTAGTATTGCTGGAAGGATTCAAACCTCCTCTGGTATGGTAACTATGGAAGGATTCATCCCTCCTCTGGTATGGTAACTATGGAAGGATCCACCCCTCCTCTGGTATGGTAACTATGGAAGGATCCACCCCTCCTCTGGTATGGTAACTATGGAAGGATTCAAACCTCCTCTGGTATGGTAACTATGGAAGGATCCACCCCTCCTCTGGTATGGTAACTATGGAAGGATTCAAACCTCTGGTATGGTAACTATGGAAGGATTCACCCCTCCTCTGGTATGGTAACTAAGGAAGGATTCAAACCTCCTCTGGTATGGTAACTATGGAAGGATCCACCCCTCCTCTGGTATGGTAACTATGGAAGGATTCAAACCTCCTCTGGTATGGTAACTATGGCAGGATTCAAGACTCCTCTGGTATGGTAACTATGGAAGGATCCACCCCTCCTCTGGTATGGTAACTATGGAAGGATCCACCCCTCCTCTGGTATGGTAACTATGGAAGGATTCACCCCTCCTCTGGTATGGTAACTATGGAAGGATCCACCCCTCCTCTGGTATGGTAACTATGGAAGGATTCAAGACTCCTCTGGTATGGTAACTATGGAAGGATCCACCCCTCCTCTGGTATGGTAACTATGGAAGGATCCACCCCTCCTCTGGTATGGTAACTATGGAAGGATTCACCCCTCCTCTGGTATGGTAACTATGGAAGGATCCACCCCTCCTCTGGTATGGTAACTATGGAAGGATTCAAACCTCTGGTATGGTAACTATGGAAGGATTCACCCCTCCTCTGGTATGGTAACTAAGGAAGGATTCAAACCTCCTCTGGTATGGTAACTATGGAAGGATCCACCCCTCCTCTGGTATGGTAACTATGGAAGGATTCAAACCTCCTCTGGTATGGTAACTATGGCAGGATTCAAGACTCCTCTGGTATGGTAACTATGGAAGGATCCACCCCTCCTCTGGTATGGTAACTATGGAAGGATCCACCCCTCCTCTGGTATGGTAACTATGGAAGGATTCACCCCTCCTCTGGTATGGTAACTATGGAAGGATCCACCCCTCCTCTGGTATGGTAACTATGGAAGGATTCAAGACTCCTCTGGTATGGTAACTATGGAAGGATCCACCCCTCCTCTGGTATGGTAACTATGGAAGGATCCACCCCTCCTCTGGTATGGTAACTATGGAAGGATTCACCCCTCCTCTGGTATGGTAACTATGGAAGGATCCACCCCTCCTCTGGTATGGTAACTATGGAAGGATTCAAGACTCCTCTGGTATGGTAACTATGGAAGGATTCACCCCTCCTCTGGTATGGTAACTATGGAAGGATTCAAACCTCCTCTGGTATGGTAACTATGGAAGGATTCAAACCTCCTCTGGTATGGTAACTATGGAAGGATTCAAACCTCCTCTGGTATGGTAACTATGGAAGGATCCACCCCTCCTCTGGTATGGTAACTATGGAAGGATTCACCCCTCCTCTGGTATGGTAACTATGGAAGGATCCACCCCTCCTCTGGTATGGTAACTATGGAAGGATTCAAGACTCCTCTGGTATGGTAACTATGGAAGGATCCACCCCTCCTCTGGTATGGTAACTATGGAAGGATTCAAGACTCCTCTGGTATGGTAACTATGGAAGGATCCACCCCTCCTCTGGTATGGTAACTATGGAAGGAATCAAACCTCCTCTGGTATGGTAACTATGGAAGGATCCACCCCTCCTCTGGTATGGTAACTATGGAAGGATTCACCCCTCCTCTGATATGGTAACTATGGAAGGATCCACCCCTCCTCTGGTATGGTAACTATGGAAGGATTCACCCCTCCTCTGGTATGGTAACTATGGAAGGATCCACCCCTCCTCTGGTATGGTAACTATGGAAGGATTCACCCCTCCTCTGGTATGGTAACTATGGAAGGATTCAAGACTCCTCTGGTATGGTAACTATGGAAGGATTCAAACCTCCTCTGGTATGGTAACTATGGAAGGATTCACCCCTCATCTGGTATGGTAAATATGGAAGGATCCACCCCTCCTCTGGTATGGTAACTATGGAAGGATCCACCCATCCTCTGGTATGGTAACTATGGAAGGATTCAAGACTCCTCTGGTATGGTAACTATGGAAGGATCCACCCCTCCTCTGGTATGGTAACTATGGAAGGATCCACCCCTCCTCTGGTATGGTAACTATGGAAGGATTCAAACCTCCTCTGGTATGGTAACTATGGCAGGATTCAAGACTCCTCTGGTATGGTAACTATGGAAGGATCCACCCCTCCTCTGGTATGGTAACTATGGAAGGATTCACCCCTCCTCTGGTATGGTAACTATGGAAGGATCCACCCCTCCTCTGGTATGGTAACTATGGCAGGATTCAAGACTCCTCTGGTATGGTAACTATGGAAGGATTCACCCCTCCTCTGGTATGGTAACTATGGAAGGATTCAAACCTCCTCTAGTATGGTAACTATGGAAGAATTCAAACCTCCTCTGGTATGGTAACTATGGAAGGATTCAAACCTCCTCTGGTATGGTAACTATGGAAGGATTCAAACCTCCTCTGGTATGGTAACTATGGAAGGATCCACCCCTCCTCTGGTATGGTAACTATGGAAGGATTCACCCCTCCTCTGGTATGGTAACTATGGAAGGATCCACCCCTCCTCTGGTATGGTAACTATGGAAGGATTCAAGACTCCTCTGGTATGGTAACTATGGAAGGATCCACCCCTCCTCTGGTATGGTAACTATGGAAGGATTCAAGACTCCTCTGGTATGGTAACTATGGAAGGATCCACCCCTCCTCTGGTATGGTAACTATGGAAGGAATCACCCCTCCTCTGGTATGGTAACTATGGAAGGATCCACCCCTCCTCTGGTATGGTAACTATGGAAGGATTCACCCCTCCTCTGGTATGGTAACTATGGAAGGATTCAAGACTCCTCTGGTATGGTAACTATGGAAGGATTCAAACCTCCTCTGGTATGGTAACTATGGAAGGATTCACCCCTCATCTGGTATGGTAACTATGGAAGGATCCACCCCTCCTCTGGTATGGTAACTATGGAAGGATCCACCCCTCCTCTGGTATGGTAACTATGGAAGGATTCAAGACTCCTCTGGTATGGTAACTATGGAAGGATCCACCCCTCCTCTGGTATGGTAACTATGGAAGGATCCACCCCTCCTCTGGTATGGTAACTATGGAAGGATCCACCCCTCCTCTGGTATGGTAACTATGGAAGGATTCAAACCTCCTCTGGTATGGTAACTATGGCAGGATTCAAGACTCCTCTGGTATGGTAACTATGGAAGGATCCACCCCTCCTCTGGTATGGTAACTATGGAAGGATTCACCCCTCCTCTGGTATGGTAACTATGGAAGGATCCACCCCTCCTCTGGTATGGTAACTATGGCAGGATTCAAGACTCCTCTGGTATGGTAACTATGGAAGGATTCACCCCTCCTCTGGTATGGTAACTATGGAAGGATTCAAACCTCCTCTAGTATGGTAACTATGGAAGAATTCAAACCTCCTCTGGTATGGTAACTATGGAAGGATTCAAACCTCCTCTGGTATGGTAACTATGGAAGGATTCAAACCTCCTCTGGTATGGTAACTATGGAAGGATCCACCCCTCCTCTGGTATGGTAACTATGGAAGGATTCACCCCTCCTCTGGTATGGTAACTATGGAAGGATCCACCCCTCCTCTGGTATGGTAACTATGGAAGGATTCAAGACTCCTCTGGTATGGTAACTATGGAAGGATCCACCCCTCCTCTGGTATGGTAACTATGGAAGGATTCAAGACTCCTCTGGTATGGTAACTATGGAAGGATCCACCCCTCCTCTGGTATGGTAACTATGGAAGAATTCAAACCTCCTCTGGTATGGTAACTATGGAAGGATCCACCCCTCCTCTGGTATGGTAACTATGGAAGGATTCAAACCTCCTCTGGTATGGTAACTATGGCAGGATTCAAGACTCCTCTGGTATGGTAACTATGGAAGGATCCACCCCTCCTCTGGTATGGTAACTATGGAAGGATTCACCCCTCCTCTGGTATGGTAACTATGGAAGGATCCACCCCTCCTCTGGTATGGTAACTATGGCAGGATTCAAGACTCCTCTGGTATGGTAACTATGGAAGGATTCACCCCTCCTCTGGTATGGTAACTATGGAAGGATTCAAACCTCCTCTAGTATGGTAACTATGGAAGAATTCAAACCTCCTCTGGTATGGTAACTATGGAAGGATTCAAACCTCCTCTGGTATGGTAACTATGGAAGGATTCAAACCTCCTCTGGTATGGTAACTATGGAAGGATTCAAACCTCCTCTGGTATGGTAACTATGGAAGGATTCTATGGAAGCAAGTCAGTAAAGAACAAATTCTTATATACAATGACGGCCTACCGGGGAACAGTGGGGTTAACTGCCTTGTTCAGGGGAACAGTGGGTTAACTGCCTTGTTCAGGGGAACAGTGGGTTAACTGCCTTGTTCAGGGGAACAGTGGGTTAACTGCCTTGTTCAGGGGAACAGTGGGTTAACTGCCTTGTTCAGGGGAACAGTGGGTTAACTGTCTTGTTCAGGGGAACAGTGGGGTTAACTGCCTTGTTCAGGGGAACAGTGGGTTAACTGTCTTGTTCAGGGTAATAGTGGGTTAACTGCCTTGTTCAGGGGAAGAACAACAGATTTTTTACCTTGTCAGTTCGGGGATTTTATCTAGCAACCTTTCGGTTGTTGGCCCAACGCTCTAACCACTAGGCTACCTGCCACCTCTACACTCTAACCACTAGGCTACCTGCCACCTCTACACTCTAACCACTAGGCTACCTGCCACCTCTACACTCTAACCACTAGACTACCTGCCACCTCTACACTCTAACCACTAGGCTACCTGCCACCTCTACACTCTAACCACTAGGCTACCTGCCACCTCTACACTCTAACCACTAGGCTACCTGCCACCTCTACACTCTAACCACTAGGCTACCTGCCTCCTCTACACTCTAACCACTAGACTACCTGCCACCTCTACACTCTAAACACTAGGCTACCTGCCACCTCTACACTCTAACCACTAGGCTACCTGCCGCCCAAGTAGGCTTTTGTTAGTCCGGGTTGGGGTCAATTACAATTCCAGTCAATTCTGAAAGTAAATAGGATTTTAATTCCATATGTTCCTCATTGAAAAGTATTGAAGAGAATATGAATTTCAGAGTAGATCTGCATTGTGCCAACCCCTCTTTTTACGCTACTGCTACTCTCTGTTCATCATATATGCATAGTCACTTTAACCATATCTACATGAACATACTACCTCAATCAGCCCGACTAACCGGTGTCTGTATATAGCCTCGCTACTGTATATAGCCTCTTTACTGTATATAACCTCGCTACTGTATATAGCCTCTCTACTGTATATAGCCTCTCTACTGTATATAGCCTCTTTACTGTATATAGCCTCTCTACTGTATATAGCCTCTCTACTGTATATAGCCTCGCTACTGTATATAGCCTCTTTACTGTATATAACCTCGCTACTGTATATAGCCTCTTTACTGTATATAACCTCTCTACTGTATATAGCCTCTCTACTGTAAATAGCCTCTCTACTGTATATAGCCTCTACTGTATATAGCCTCTACTGTATATAGCCTCTCTACTGTAAATAGCCTCTCTACTGTTATAGCCTCTCTACTGTATATAGCCTCTCTACTGTATATAGCCTCTCTACTGTATATAGCCTCTCTACTGTATATAGCCTCTCTACTGTATATAGCCTCTCTACTGTATATAGCCTCTCTACTGTATATAGCCTCTCTACTGTATATAGCCTCTCTACTGTATATAGCCTCTCTACTGTATATAACCTCTCTACTGTATATAGCCTCTCTACTGTATATAGCCTCTCTACTGTATATAATCTCTACTGTATATAGCCTCTCTACTGTATATAGCCTCTCTACTGTATATAGCCTCTCTACTGTATATAGCCTCTCTACTGTATATAGCCTCTCTACTGTATATAGCCCTCTACTGTATATAGCACCTCTACTGTATATAGTCTCCCTACTGTATATAGTCTCTCTACTGTATATAACCTCTACTGTATATAACCTCTACTGTATATAGCCTCTACTGTATATAACCTCTACTGTATATAGCCTCTACTGTATATAACCTCTACTGTATATAACCTCTACTGTATATAGCCTCTCTACTGTATATAACCTCTACTGTATATAACCTCTCTACTATATATAACCTCTACTGTATATAGCCTCTCTACTGTATATAACCTCTACTGTATATAGCCTCTCTACTGTATATAACCTCTACTGTATATAGCCTCTCTACTGTATATAACCTCTACTGTATATAGCCTCTCTACTGTATATAACCTCTACTGTATATAGCCTCTCTACTGTATATAACCTCTACTGTATATAGCCTCTCTACTGTATATAACCTCTCTACTGTATATAGCCCCTCTACTGTATATAGCCTCTCTACTGTATATATCCTCTCTACTGTATATAGCCTCTCTACTGTATATAGCCTCTCTACTGTATATAACCTCTACTGTATATAGCCTCTACTGTATATAACCTCTCTACTGTATATAACCTCTCTACTGTATATAGCCTCTACTGTATATAACCTCTCTACTGTATATAGCCTCTCTACTGTATATAGCCCCTCTACTGTATATAACCTCTACTGTATATAGCCTCTCTACTGTATATAACCTCTACTGTATATAGCCTCTCTACTGTATATAGCCTCTCTACTGTATATAACCTCTACTGTATATAGCCTCTCTACTGTATATAACCTCTCTACTGTATATAGCCTCTCTACTGTATATAACCTCTACTGTATATAACCTCTACTGTATATAACCTCTACTGTATATAACCTCTACTGTATATAACCTCTACTGTATATAGCCTCTCTACTGTATATAACCTCTCTATTGTATATAGCCTCTCTACTGTATATAACCTCTCTACTGTATATAGCCTCTCTATTGTATATAACCTCTCTATTGTATATAGCCTCTCTACTGTATATAGCCTCTACTGTATATAACCTCTCTACTGTATATAGCCTCTCTACTGTATATAACCTCTACTGTATATAGCCTCTACTGTATATAACCTCTCTACTGTATATAACCTCTCTACTGTATATAGCCTCTACTGTATATAACCTCTCTACTGTATATAGCCTCTCTACTGTATATAGCCCCTCTACTGTATATAACCTCTACTGTATATAGCCTCTCTACTGTATATAACCTCTACTGTATATAGCCTCTCTACTGTATATAGCCTCTCTACTGTATATAACCTCTACTGTATATAGCCTCTCTACTGTATATAACCTCTCTATTGTATATAGCCTCTCTACTGTATATAACCTCTCTACTGTATATAGCCTCTCTATTGTATATAACCTCTCTATTGTATATAGCCTCTCTACTGTATATAGCCTCTACTGTATATAACCTCTCTACTGTATATAGCCTCTCTACTGTATATAACCTCTACTGTATATAGCCTCTCTACTGTATAGAGCCTCTCTACTGTATATAACCTCTCTATTGTATATAGCCTCTCTACTGTATATAGCCTCTACTGTATATAACCTCTCTACTGTATATAGCCTCTCTACTGTATATAACCTCTACTGTATATAGCCTCTCTACTGTATAGAGCCTCTCTACTGTATATAACCTCTCTACTGTATATAGCCTCTCTACTGTATATAACCTCTCTACTGTATATAGCCCCTCTACTGTATATAACCTCTCTACTGTATATAACCTCTACTGTATATAACCTCTACTGTATATAGCCGCTACTGTATAGAGCCTCTCTACTGTATATAGCCTCTCTACTGTATATAACCTCTACTGTATATAACCTCTACTGTATATAACCTCTACTGTATATAACCTCTCTACTGTATATAGCCTCTCTACTGTATATAGCCTCTCTACTGTATATAGCCTCTCTACTGTATATAGCCTCTCTACTGTATATAGCCTCTCTACTGTATATAGCCTCTCTACTGTTTATAGCCCCTCTACTGTATATAACCTCTCTACTGTATATAGCCTCTCTACTGTATATAGCCTCTCTACTGTATATAACCTCTACTGTATATAGCCTCTCTACTGTATATAACCTCTCTACTGTATATAGCCTCTCTACTGTATATAGCCTCTCTACTGTATATAACCTCTCTACTGTATATAGCCTCTCTACTGTATATAACCTCTACTGTATATAGCCTCTCTACTGTATATAACCTCTACTGTATATAGCCTCTCTACTGTATATAACCTCTCTACTGTCTATAACCTCTCTACTGTATATAGCCTCTCTACTGTATATAACCTCTACTGTATATAACCTCTCTACTGTATATAGCCTCTCTACTGTATATAGCCTCTCTACTGTATATAGCCTCTCTACTGTATATAGCCCTCTACTGTATATAGCCTCTCTACTGTATATAGCCTCTCTACTGTATATAGCCTCTCTACTGTATATAGCCTCTCTACTGTATATAGCCTCTACTGTATATAGCCTCTCTACTGTTTAAAGCCTCTCTACTGTATATAGCCTCTCTACTGTATATAACCTCTACTGTATATAACCTCTACTGTATATAACCTCTACTGTATATAACCTCTCTACTGTATATAGCCTCTCTACTGTATATAGCCTCTCTACTGTATATAGCCTCTCTACTGTATATAGCCCTCTACTGTATATAGCCTCTCTACTGTATATAGCCTCTCTACTGTATATAGCCTCTCTACTGTATATAGCCTCTCTACTGTATATAGCCTCTACTGTATATAGCCTCTCTACTGTTTAAAGCCTCTCTACTGTATATAGCCTCTCTACTGTATATAGCCTCTCTACTGTATATAGCCTCTCTACTGTATATAACCTCTACTGTATATAACCTCTACTGTATATAACCTCTCTACTGTATATAGCCTCTCTACTGTATATAGCCTCTCTACTGTATATAGCCTCTACTGTATATAGCCTCTCTACTGTTTAAAGCCTCTCTACTGTATATAGCCTCTCTACTGTATATAGCCTCTCTACTGTATATAGCCTCTCTACTGTATATAGCCTCTCTACTGTATATAGCCTCTCTACTGTATATAGCCTCTACTGTATATAGCCTCTCTACTGTTTAAAGCCTCTCTACTGTATATAGCCTCTCTACTGTATATAGCCTCTCTACTGTATATAACCTCTACTGTATATAACCTCTACTGTATATAACCTCTACTGTATATAACCTCTACTGTATATAACCTCTACTGTATATAGTCTCCCTACTGCATATATATATTTTTTCGATGTGATACGAAAGTAGAGGGATTTATGTTTCTAGAACCGTGTCGCAATTGACAATCGAATTAAATTTAGATGGGGTATTCGGCTGTTTTGGCTGCCAGAACATGTCAGGTCCTTGGACTATAATTCACCTTTATGAGTAAAAATCATTTTAAGTCGTTTTTTTTTAGGTCTACTTAGCTTTAGGCAATTTGTTTATTTTACTCCAATACATTCCTAAAGAAAATAATGTACTTTTTACTCCTATACAACTTCCCTGACATCCAAAAAGTACTTGTTAACATTTCAAATGTTTCGGAAAAATGGTCCAATTCACACACTTATTAAGAAAACACATCTCTACAGCCTCTGATCTGGCGGACTCACAGACTCACTAAACACAAACGCTTCGTTTGTAAATTACGTCTAAAGTGTTGGAGTGTGCCCGTTGCTATGTGCCCGTTGCTATGTGTAAAAAATAAAGTACATTTTTTTAAAAATCATGCCGTCTAGTTTGCTCAATATAAGGAATTGAAGTGACTTCGAGCATCTACGTTGCCTTGCGATACAAACTCCGTTATTGGAGGTGAGAGTCTCCACAGGTCAATTTACATGAACTACCGTAGTTGAACTCAGTAAATACAACAGTACGTACATACACTCACAAGACTTTTGAGGACGCGATGGTCTCATAGATATGAGATGGAAATATGAGACACACACACACACACACACACACACTTCAAAGCCGTGAAATGATAGTGTTGTCCACCAGGGGTCGCCAGTGGCTAGGCTATCAGTATGCCTCCGAATGTCGACAATGTGGCAACAGCATTTATCATTAATATGTCAATTCAGACTAAGAGTCTTACAATAAATCAGTCACTGCCACCACTTTTAAACAGCCACAGCATCACAAAAAATAATAATGGAAATTCAATGCAACAAGGTGAATGTGAATTTGAGTGTCGTCTGGTTCGTTAGACTTTCCGTTATGATGAAGTAAAGACAAGGATCAGGTCAGGGGTCATGTTGTTGGCACTGTCGGTCGGCTCAAGCACAGGCTCTCTCTCTCTCCCTTTCTCTCTCTCTCTCTCTCTCTCCCTCCCTCTCTCTCTTTCTCTCTCTCTCTCCTCTCTCTCTCTCCTTCTCTCTCTCCCTCTCTCTCTCAGTTTGTTCAGTCCAACGAGAAGTTTAAGGCACTCGGGTACAATGGAATCTTTGGTTTCCCTTCTTGGAACAGATAAAGACTGTGGTTCGTCGTGAGTGAACAGTGATGCAGGTTCCTCTCAGGTGATTCTTCCGTTTCAGTAGGATGGTGAAAGTCTCGTAGGTTTCTTGCAGCGATGTTTGGTTCCCAACGAGAGATGGGATCATTGAAACCTTCCAGGCGTGGCCTAACACCGCACAAAGATCAGATCTCATTTCTGGTTAGTAAATCCTCTTATTTACAGGGAGAGTAACAGAAAGCTCCGGCTCTAATGGCCGGCCTGTGTCATTGGGACCGCTCCGTTGATTGTAAGGATTCAGCATAGCAATATTCATATGATATAAACCTGATATTTGCCCATAAGTGTTCACAGAACGCCAAAAAGGTGACTTGAACAAGAAAATAAATAAATAATCTCCAGGGTGAAATATGTGGCCTGTAGAGTCCGAACATGGCCCTGGTGTCACGGGATTCTTCTGTCGAAGGAGAGACGAACCAAAACGCAGCGTGGTTATTGAGATACATCTTTAATGAAGATGAAAATAGAACAATATACAGGAACCGTGAAAAACCAAAAACAGCCCTATCTGGTGTAACAAAGACAGGAACAATCACCCACAAAACCCAAAACAAAACAGGCTACCTAAATATGGCTCCCAATCAGAGACAATGACTAACACCTGCCTCTGATTGAGAACCATTTCAGGCCAACACAGAAACAGACAAACTAGACGCACAACATAGAATGCCCACTCAGATCACACCCTGACCAAACCAACACATAGAAACATACAAAGCAAACTATGGTCAGGGTGTGACACCTGGTCACAAACCCCTACACCGTATGCTGGTGTGACACCTGGTCACAAACCCCTACACCGTATGCTGGTGTGACACCTGGTCACAAACCCCTACACCGTATGCTGGTGTGACACCTGGTCACAAACCCCTACACCGTATGCTGGTGTGACACCTGGTCACAAACCCCTACACCGTATGCTGGTGTGACACCTGGTCACTTACCCCTACACCGTATGCTGGTGTGACACCTGGTCACTTACCCCTACACCGTATGCTGGTGTGACACCTGGTCACTTACCCCTACACCGTATGCTGGTGTGACACCTGGTCACAAACCCCTACACTGTATGCTGGTGTGACACCTGGTCACTTACCCCTACACCGTATGCTGGTGTGACACCTGGTCACTTACCCCTACACCGTATGCTGGTGTGACACCTGGTCACAAACCCCTACACCGTATACTGGTGTGACACCTGGTCACAAACCCCTACACCGTATACTGGTGTGACACCTGGTCACAAACCCCTACACCGTATACTGGTGTGACACCTGGTCACAAACCCCTACACCGTATGCTGGTGTGACACCTGGTCACAAACCCCTACACCGTATGCTGGTGTGACACCTGGTCACAAACCCCTACACCGTATGCTGGTGTGACACCTGGTCACAAACCCCTACACCGTATGCTGGTGTGACACCTGGTCACAAACCCCTACACCGTATGCTGGTGTGACACCTGGTAACAAACCCCTACACCGTATGCTGGTGTGACACCTGGTCACAAACCCCTACACCGTATGCTGGTGTGACACCTGGTCACAAACCCCTACACCGTATGCTGGTGTGACACCTGGTCACAAACCCCTACACCGTATGCTACAGCAAAAATAAATCCACATATAAAACAAGGTTACATCAACATGTCACGGCGCTCCAACATTTTTAATACAGAAAATAACATGTTTAAAAATGCCCTTTTTTGTGTGTTTTCTCTTCATTAAACGGAGATTGAGGGAAGAACCAATGCCTTGTTAAAGCAGGTCTCTGACGACTGTAATATAAAATTAATAACAACTGCCCCCCCCCCCCCCCCCCCCCAAAAAAAAAAACTAAGATATTCTACTACTAGTCCTGGTTATTCAAATAATTAGTCAATTGTGGAAATAAATTAAGATATTCAGGATTTTGTATTATAATATTGTAGTTATATACTGAACAACTAAGGGGAACTCGTTGGAAATGCTTTTTTGGCTGCTCATCTGGTTCTGTTCAGTAGGTGGCGCTCTTGTCCCAATCTAATCAAAGAACCTGGGATCCATGTGTACAGGGGCCAGTCACTGGAACGACGACCCAACATGGGAACGAGGGGAGGTTTTAGTGAATATTTTGAGGACAATTGGAGCCCCCTCTCAACAGCTTCCCGTGTTCATCAAGAACGGTTCCACCACCGAAAGGACATAGTTTGTAGTGTGATTTCCTTTAAGGGTCCGTGGAGATACAGGCAAAGACTCTTTAAAAAAATATCTGCTAAGCCAATACAATTATAACTATCTATACTGACTTGCAATAATATATAATAAAAAAATACAAAATATTTTACCACTTACCATAATGAGATACAAGTTTTGATTCTACTTCATTTCCTGTTTTGTCCTCAGAACAGCCTCAACTCGTCGGGGCGTGGACTCTACGAGGTGTCGAAAGCGTTCCACAGGGATGCTGGCCCCATGTTGACGTCAATGCTTCCCACAGTTGTGTCAAGTTGGCTGGATGTCCTTTGGGGTGTAGACCATTCTTGATACACACAGGAAACTGTTCACAAACCGGTGCCTACTACCATACCCTGTTCAAAGGCACTTAAATCGTTTGTCTTGCCCGTTCACCCTCTGAATGGCGCCCGTTCACCCTCTGAATGGCGCCCGTACACAATCCATATCTCAATTCTCTCAAGGCTTAAAAATCCTTCTTTGACCTGTCTCCTCCCCTTCATCTACACTGATTGAAGTGGATTTAGCAAATACAAATTTTCTTGTAAAACAATTAGCATAATACCTTCAGTTAGCTCCTATTGTTCTCTCTAGCCTGACCTCCAGCTAGCTCCTATTGTTCTGTCTGACCTTCAGTTAGCTTCTATTGTTCTGTCTGACCTTCAGCTAGCTCCTATTGTTCTGTCTGACCTTCAGTTAGCTCCTATTGTTCTGTCTGACCTTCAGTTAGCTCATATTGTTCTCTGTCTGACCTTCAGTTAGCTTCTATTGTTCTCTGTCTGACCTTCAGTTAGCTCCTATTGTTCTCTGTCTGACCTTCAGTTAGCTCCTATTGTTCTCTCTAGTCTGATCTTCAGTTAGCTCCTATTGTTCTCTGTCTGACCTTCAGCTAGCTCCTATTGTTCTCTCTAGCCTGACCTTCAGCTAGCTCCCATTGTTCTCTGTCTGACCTTCAGTTAGCTCCTATTGTTCTCTGATTGACCTTCAGTTAGCTCCTATTGTTCTCTGTCTGACCTTCAGCCAGCTGCCATTGTTCTCTGCTTGACCTTCAGCTAGCTCCCATTGTTCTCTGCTTGACCTTCAGCTAGCTCCTATTGTTCTCTGTCTGACCTTCAGCTAGCTCCCATTGTTATCTGTCTGACTTTCAGTTAGCTCCTATTGTTCTCTGTCTGACCTTTAGTTAGCTCCTATTGTTCTCTGTCTGACCTTCAGCTAGCTCCTATTGTTCTCTGTCTGACCTTCAGCTAGCTCCTATTGTTCTCTATCTGACCTTCAGCTAGCTCCTATTGTTCTCTGCTTGACCTTCAGTTAGCTCCTATTGTTCCCTCTTGCCTGACCTTCAGCTAGCTCCTATTGTTCTCTCTGGCCTGACTTTCAGTTAGCTCCTATTGTTCTCTCTATCCTGACCTTCATTTAGCTCCTATTGTTCTGTCTGACCTTCAGTTAGCTCCTATTGTTCTCTGTCTGAACTTCATTTAGCTCCTATTGTTCTCTCTGGCCTGACCTTCAGCTAGCTCCTATTATTCTCTCTGGCCTGACCTTCAGCTAGCTCCCATTGTTCTCTCTTGTCTGACCTTCAGCTAGCTCCTATTGTTCTCTCTTGCCTGACCTTCAGCTAGCTCATATTGTTCTCTCTTGCCTGACCTTCAGCTAGCTCCTATTGTTCTCTCTGGCCTGACTTTCAGTTAGCACCTATTGTTCTCTCTAGTCTGACCTTCATTTAGCTCCTATCGTTCTCTGTCTGACCTTCAGTTAGCTCCTATTGTTCTCTGTCTGACCTTCAGCTAGCTCCTATTGTTCTCTGTCTGACCTTCAGCTAGCTCCCATTGTTCTCTGCTTGACCTTCAGTTAGCTCCTATTGTTCTCTGTCTGACCTTCAGCTAGCTCCTATTGTTCTCTCTAGCCTGACCTTCAGCTAGCTCCTATTGTTCTCTGTCTGACCTTCAGCTAGCTCCCATTGTTCTCTGCTTGACCTTCAGTTAGCTCCTATTGTTCTCTCTTGCCTGACCTTCAGCTAGCTCCTATTGTTCTCTCTTGCCTGACCTTCAGCTAGCTCCTATTGTTCTCTGTCTGACCTTCAGCTAGCTCCCATTGTTCTCTGCTTGACCTTCAGTTAGCTCCTATTGTTCTCTCTTGCCTGACCTTCAGCTAGCTCCTATTGTTCTCTCTTGCCTGACCTTCAGCTAGCTCCTATTGTTCTCTGTCTGACCTTCAGCTAGCTCCCATTGTTCTCTGCTTGACCTTCAGCTAGCTCCTAATGTTCTCTCTTGCCTGACCTTCAGCTAGCTCCTATTGTTCTCTCTGGCCTGACTTTCAGTTAGCTCCTATTGTTCTCTCTAGCCTGACCTTCAGATAGCTCCTATTGTTCTCTCTTGCCTGACCTTCAGCTAGCTCCTATTGTTCTCTCTTGCCTGACCTTCAGCTAGCTCCTATTGTTCTCTCTTGCCTGACCTTCAGCTAGCTCATATTGTTCTCTCTTGCCTGACCTTCAGCTAGCTCCTATTGTTCTCTGTCTGACCTTCAGCTAGCTCCCATTGTTCTCTGCTTGACCTTCAGTTAGCTCCTAATGTTCTCTCTTGCCTGACCTTCAGCTAGCTCCCATTGTTCTCTGCTTGACCTTAAGCTAGCTCCTATTGTTCTCTGTCTGACCTTCAGCTAGCTCCCATTGTTATCTGTCTGACTTTCAGTTAGCTCCTATTGTTCTCTGTCTGACCTTCAGCTAGCTCCCATTGTTCTCTGCTTGACCTTCAGTTAGCTCCTATTGTTCCCTCTTGCCTGACCTTCAGCTAGCTCCTATTGTTCTCTCTGGCCTGACTTTCAGTTAGCTCCTATTGTTCTCTCTAGCCTGACCTTCATTTAGCTCCTATTGTTCTCTGTCTGACCTTCAGTTAGCTCCTATTGTTCTCTGTCTGAACTTCATTTAGCTCCTATTGTTCTCTCTGGCCTGACCTTCAGCTAGCTCCCATTGTTCTCTCTTGCCTGACCTTCAGCTAGCTCCTATTGTTCTCTCTTGCCTGACCTTCAGCTAGCTCCTATTGTTCTCTCTTGCCTGACCTTCAGCTAGCTCCTATTGTTCTCTCTGGCCTGACTTTCAGTTAGCTCCTATTGTTCTCTCTAGTCTGACCTTCATTTAGCTCCTATCGTTCTCTGTCTGACCTTCAGTTAGCTCCTATTGTTCTCTGTCTGACCTTTAGTTAGCTCCTATTGTTCTCTGTCTAACCTTCAGCTAGCTCCTATTGTTCTCTGTCTGACCTTCAGCTAGCTCCCATTGTTCTCTGCTTGACCTTCAGTTAGCTCCTATTGTTCTCTGTCTGACCTTCAGGTAGCTCTTATTGTTCTCTCTTGCCTGACCTTCAGCTAGCTCCTATTGTTCTCTCTTGCCTGACCTTCAGCTAGCTCCTATTGTTCTCTCTTGCCTGACCTTCAGCTAGCTCCTATTGTTCTCTGTCTGACCTTCAGCTAGCTCCCATTGTTCTCTGCTTGACCTTCAGTTAGCTCCTATTGTTCCCTCTTGCCTGACCTTCAGCTACCTCCTATTGTTCTCTCTGGCCTGACTTTCAGTTAGCTCCTATTGTTCTCTCTAGCCTGACCTTCATTTAGCTCCTATTGTTCTCTGTCTGACCTTCAGTTAGCTCCTATTGTTCTCTGTCTGACCTTCAGTTAGCTCCTATTGTTCTCTGTCTAACCTTCAGCTAGCTCCTATTGTTCTCTGTCTGACCTTCAGCTAGCTCCCATTGTTCTCTGCTTGACCTTCAGTTAGCTCCTATTGTTCTCTGTCTGACCTTCAGTTAGCTCCTATTGTTCTCTCTAGCCTGACCTTCATTTAGCTCCTATTGTTCTCTGTCTGACCTTCAGGTAGCTCTTATTGTTCTCTCTTGCCTGACCTTCAGCTAGCTCCTATTGTTCTCTCTTGCCTGACCTTCAGCTAGCTCCTATTGTTCTCTCTTGCCTGACCTTCAGCTAGCTCCTATTGTTCTCTGTCTGACCTTCAGCTAGCTCCCATTGTTCTCTGCTTGACCTTCAGTTAGCTCCTATTGTTCTCTCTTGCCTGACCTTCAGCTAGCTCCTAATGTTCTCTCTTGCCTGACCTTCAGCTAGCTCCTAATGTTCTCTCTTGCCTGACCTTCAGCTAGCTCCTATTGTTCTCTCTTGCCTGACCTTCAGCTAGCTCCTATTGTTCTCTCTAGCCTGACCTTCAGTTAGCTCCTATTGTTCTGTCTGACCTTTAGTTAGCTCCTATTGTTCTCTGTCTGACCTTCAGCTAGCTCCTATTGTTCTCTCTTATTTTTCAATATAAAACTGTGGAAATGTTACACAATGTGCTGTTATGCTTGCATAAGTTTTGTTAAATATTTATATTGTACATATGTTAAAACGTTTTTAAATCGAGCTCGCTAGCTAAGGTAACTATTGTAACTTGTGGGTACTTGGGGACAGTGTTCGAGTGAGTTTCCATGTGCCAGCGCAGGTGCCTGAGAGCTGTGACTACGCCAAGGGCGTAACATCTTGTACGTTGTCTCTCAGGACAAATAAAAAAAATCTAACAAGCAGACCTCCGGTTGTGGCATTAAAATGACCCAACGCAGGACGCAGCATAAGTCCATGGACCCATCCTGCCTGTTACAGGCTGGTGACGGTGGTTAGGTCCTTTTGATACCAATTGAGCAATGAACAACACCTTGTAGAATCCATGCGCCGAAGATAGGTGTACCTAATAAACTGTCCGGTGAGTGTAAATGCATAATGATCTGCATGGGGGAAAACACTTATGAGACCATCTGTAACCTATTTTTCAGACTACTTTACACAAAGCCTACACTCTCCCTCCCTCACAGACACACCCTCTCACCCACTCACTTCCTCTCACACACACAGCCTACACTCTCCCTCCTCACAGACACACCCTCTCACTTCCTCTCACAGACACACCTCGCTCGCTTGCGCACACACACACACTGACACCCAGAGAACATTAGCATCGTAGCTCTTATTGCGGGACTCTGAAACAACTGAATTGAGCCACATTTATTGTCAACCTACTATGTGTATTGAGCACTGTTCCAGAGGAAAAACTGCGTGGATGTTTTGGAGTCTGATAACTCTCAGGACGTTAGGAAAAAAATATATTGGGTATTGAGTAGACTGATATCCCATTTCATTGCTTCACATTCCAACCTTGTTTAAATCAAATCAAATCAAATTTTATTTGTCACATACACATGGTTAGCAGATGTTAATGCGAGTGTAGCGAAATGCTTGTGCTTCTAGTTCCGACAATGCAGTAATAACCAACGAGTAATCTAACCTAACAATTCCAAAACTACTACCTTAAAGACACAAGTGTAAAGGGATAAAGAATATGTACATAAAGATATATGAATGAGTGATGGTACAGAGCAGCATATGCAAGATACAGTAGATGGTATTGAATACAGTATATACATATGAGATGAGTATGTAAACAAAGTGGCATAGTTAAAGTGGCTAGTGTTACATGTATTACATAAAGATGCAGTAGATGATATAGAGTACAGTATATACATATGAGATGAATAATGTAGGGTATGTAAACATTATATTAGGTAGCATTGTTTAAAGTGGCTAGTGATATATTTTACATCATTTCCCATCAATTCCCATTATTAAAGTGGCTGGAGTTGAGTCAGTGTGTTGGCAGCAGCCACTCAGTGTTAGTGGTGGCTGTTTAACAGTCTGATGGCCTTGAGATAGAAGCTGTTTTTCAGTCTCTCGGTCCCAGCTTTGATGCACCTGTACTGACCTCGCCTTCTGGATGATAGCGGGGTGAACAGGCAGTGGCTCGGGTGGTTGTTGTCCTTGATGATCTTTATGGCCTTCCTGTGACAATCGGGTGGTGTAGGTGTCCTGGAGGGCAGGTAGTTTGCCCCCGGTGATGCGTTGTGCAGACCTCACTACCCTCTGGAGAGCCTTACGGTTGTGGGCGGAGCAGTTGCCGTACCAGGCGGTGATACGGCCCGACAGGATGCTCTCGATTGTGCATCTGTAGAAGTTTGTGAGTGCTTTTGGTGACAAGACGAATTTCTTCAGCCACCCTGAGGTTGAAGAGGCGCTGCTGCGCCTTCTTCACGATGCTGTCTGTGTGGGTGGACCAATTCAGTTTGTCTGTGATGTGTACGCCGAGGAACTTAAAACTTACTTCCCTCTCCACTACATTATCTAGTCTAAATACGGTATGATTTCACACATTTTAACCTTCTTTATCACTTTCAAAGAGGTACTTTTATTTTGAAGGCAAACCGCAAATTCCCATATTGTGCCTAATCCTTACTGTGTCTAGCTTCACAACACATAAACCGGTCCGGTCGAGACTCACTCGCCAGATGAAGCTAGCTGGCTGCTTATAACGTTAGCTTTGGGCAACAGGGTTAAGTAGCTGGCGGGCTATTTATTTTCATGAACTAAAGTTCAGTTTCAATAGGCGAACAACAAGTGGCTACCTAGCTAATACTTACTCAGAAGGATTCCTAAATCATTGCTAGGAATAATGAAAATGACTGCAGTTTCTACTGGTCTTTGTTTTCAGGCTGGTTGTATTGGTGCTAGATAAAGCTATCTTAGTACCTATCTAGCCCAGGAAGTATTGGTCAAGCAAACACTGCCTTATTACCAACCCGATATTGTAAACACATCATTTGTGGCCGGTGTTTTCTTGTTTGCAGACTTTTTTTTGTACAGCTTTGAACAGTGCTACTGATAGTAGTGGTGGCGCGTGGCTGCAAATTCATTACACACAACATTCTATAATATAAATTGTATTATTTTGACGTGTCGAATTAAAACAATTATTTAACTATGACGCGTTAAATAACTTTTTTTTTTTGTAGCGTTATCAAAGTGTTATTTGACATGCAAAGCCCCAAACGGCGTTTCATACATACTCAGTAACAGCCTCCTCACTGCCTGATAGTCCGCAGCAGCAAGTCACAGAGAAATTACTATATATATTTTTTTAAGAGAAATGCCATGGCGGCCAAAGTGTAATATAGAAATAGCTCCCCCCCAAAAAACGTACAACCCGCGACCAATACATGTTTTACCTGCAACATAGTTTTCCAAACAGGAAAATATCTGACATGGCAACCCTACAGACGGCTGTGTGTGACATCACGCATTCAGTAAGGCTCAACCAATCAGCCGACGGGGTTCTGTTTCGAATTTGCCACCCTCCTTCTACCGAAGGACATTTTGTGGACGGGAGACAAGTTTACGTTCTCAGCCTGTGTGATGTAGGATATGAAATCTGACACCATTTGAAGCTGGGCTGTCCCTCATTCCATTTAATTTGCTCTTCCGACTGGGAATCGATAGTTTTTTTATTTTAACCATAAACTTTTGACTGAACCTTACGTCACAGCCAATGACAAAGCACATGCCTGCAATCCTTATATCATAGCGCCCGCAGGAGAGTGGTTTCGTCACTTTCAGAGATCGATTTATAGCCAACTTGATTAAAGTAATCTAAAATAATTCATAGATTTTAAAAACAAAACAAAAAACACTTTGTCATAGACGGACAAGATGAATGTGAGAAAGTGTTCCTATCGCGTTCAGGAAGGTAGAGCTCAGTGTTCACAGTGGGGGGGGGGGGGGGGGGGGGGGGGATCTAAAGGAAATATGCACATTTTCTCTAACACTTAAAATACAACACTCTTGGCATTCTCTCTTCATTCCCTTGAATGAGTAGCTGTGTCCAAACTTTTGACTGGTACTGTCAGTTATCACACCCCTTTGCCATGACACGCCAAATTGAGCTGAGGTGCATCCAACTTCCTGTGATCGTCCTTGAGATGATCTATAACATGAAACTAAACTCGGCAAAAAAAGGACCCTGTCTTTAAAAAATTATTCTTAAAAATCCCCAAAAAACTTCACAGATCTTCATTGTAAAGGGTTTAAACACTGTTTCCCGTGCTTGGTCAATGAACCATAAACAATTAATGAACATGCACCTGTGGAACGGTCGTTAAGACACAACCAGCTTACAGACTGTAGGCAATTAAGGTCACAGTTATGAAAACTTAGGACACTAAAGAGACCTTTCTACTGACTCTGAAAAACACCAAAAGAAAGATGCCCAGGGTCCCTGCTCATCTGCGTGAACGTGCCTTAGGCATGCTGCAAGGAGGCATGAGGACTGCAGATGTGGCCAGGGCAATAAATTGCAATGTCCGTACTGTGAGAGGCCTAAGACAGCGCTACAGGGAGACAGGACGGACAGCTGATCGTCCTCGCAGTGGCAGACCACATGTAACAACAGCTGCACAGGATCAGTACATCCGATCATCACACCTGCAGGACAGGTACAGGATGGCAACAACTGCCTGAGTTACGCCAGGAACGCACAATCCCTCCATCAGTGCTCAGACTGTCTGCAACAGGCTGAGAGAGGCTGGACTGAGGGCTTGTAAGCCAGTTGTAAGGCAGGTCCTCACCAGACATCACCGGCAACAACGTCGCCTATGGGCACAAACCCACGTTGCTGGACCAGACAGGACTGGCAAAAAGTGCTCTTCACTGACAAGTCACGGTTTTGTCTCACCAGGGGTGATGGTCGGATTCGCGCTCATCATCGAAGGAATGAGCGTTACACCGAGGCCTGTACTCTGGAGCGGGATCGATTTGGAGGTGGAGGGTCCGTCATGGTCTGGGGCGGTGTGTCACAGCATCATCGGACTGAGCTTGTTGTCATTGCAGGCAATCTCAATGCTGTGTGTTACAGGGAAGACCTCCTCCCTCATGTGGTACACTTCCTGCAGGCTCATCCTGACATGACCCTCCAGAATGACAATGCCACCAGCCATACTGCTCGTTCTGTGCATGATTTCCTGCAAGAGAGGAATGTCAGTGTTCTGCCATGGCCAGCGAAGAGCCCGGATCTCAATCCCATTGAGCACGTCTGGGACCTGTTGGATCGGAGGGTGAGGTCAAGGGCCATTCGCAGTTGACATTGATAGGACGTTTTTGGTGAGTTTACATAATTATCAAAAAGCCGTTGCAATTGATATGCATTGGGAGCTCATTTAAATATTGTTATAGTTAGTCTAAATGCTATCAAAAAATGAATTCTCAAGGAACCCGAGTTGGGGCAGTCTGGATTTCAAGAAGTACGTTTTGTGTTAATAGTTTTAAGTTCTAGAGCGAGGGGGAAAAAAAAAAATAATATCCGGGTATCACCAAGCTCCTATTTCAGAAACAGTAAAAAGGCATCAAAACCTCACCATCATATTCAATCTACACACCATACCCCATAATGACATCACAATACCCCATAATGACATCACAATACCCCATAATGACATCACAATACCCCATAATGACATCACAATACCCCATAATGACATCACCATACCCCATAATGACATCACCATACCCCATAATGACATCACAATACCCCATAATGACTTCACCATACCCCATAATGACATCACAATACTCCATAATGACCTCACAATATCTCATAATGACATCACAATAACCCAATAATGACATCACAATACTCCATAATGACCTCACAATATCTCATAATGACATCACCATACCCCATAATGACATCACAATACCCCATAATGACATCACAATACCCCATAATGACATCACAATACCCCATAATGACTTCACCATACCCCATAATGACATCACAATACCCCATAATGACATCACAATACCCCATAATGACATCACAATACCCCATAATGACTTCACCATACCCCATAGGCTTAAAATCCGAGAAGCAGTCAAGAACAGAAACATAATTACTTCTGCAAAAAGCACCTTGATTCAAACACCCACAGACCCACATGACTCGACTGTATAGTATACAGTACAAACAGGTTGATTCAACCCCTCAACCACCCACAGACCCACATGATTCGACTGTATAGTATACAGTACAAACAGGTTGATTCAACCCCTCAAACACCCACATGATTCGACTGTATAGTATACAGTACAAACAGGTTGATTCAACCCCTCAAACACCCACATGACTCGACTGTATAGTATACAGTACAAACAGGTTGATTCAACCCCTCAAACACCCACATGACTCGACTGTATAGTATACAGTACAAACAGGTTGATTCAACCCCTCAAACACCCACATGATTCGACTGTCTAGTATACAGTACAAACAGGTTGATTCAACCCCTCAAACACCCACATGACTCGACTGTATAGTATACAGTACAAACAGGTTGATTCAACCCCTCAAACACCCACATGATTCGACTGTATAGTATACAGTACAAACAGGTTGATTCAACCCCTCAAACACCCACAGACGCACACGATTCGACTGTATAGCCATGTTTTTTGAGGCATACTGTCACTTGGTTGTCGTCGTCTCCGTTTAATTTAACCAGTCAAAAGTTTGGACACATTCAAGGGTTTTTCTTCGTTTTGAATATTTTCTACATTTGTAGAATACTAAGTGAAGACGTCAAAAAGTATGAAATTACACATATCATGTAGTAACCCCTAAAAAGTGTTAATAAACAAATCAAAACATATTTCATTTCAGATTCTTCAAAGTAGCCACCCTTTGTCTTGACAGTTTTACACACTCTTGGCATTCTCTTAACCAGCTTCATGAAGTAGTCACCTGGAATGGGTTTCAATTAACAGCTGTGCCTTCTTAAAAGTTCATTTGTGGAATTTCTTTCTTTCTTAATGCGTTTCAGCCAATCAGTTGTGTTGTGACAAGGTAGGGGTGGTATACAGAAGACAGCTCTGTTTGGTAAAAGACCAAGTTCATATTACGGCAAGAACAGCTCAAATAAGCAATTAGAAACGACAGTCCATCATTACTTTAAGACATGAAGGTCAGTCAATGCAGAACATTTCAAGAACTTTGAAAGTTTCTTCAAGTGCAGTCGCAAAAACCATCAAGCGCTGTGATGAAACTGGCTCTCATGAGGACCGCCACTGGAAAGGAAGACCCAGAGTTACCTCTGCTGCAGAGGATACCAGCCTCAGTTACCAGCCTCAGAAATTGTAGCCCAAATAAATGCTTCAGAGTTCAAGTAACAGAAACATCTCAACATCAACTCTTCAGAGCAGACTGCATGAAATCAGGCCTTCATGGTCAAATTGCTGAAAAGAAACCACTACTAAAGGACACAGAAGAAGAAGAGACTTGCTTGGGCCAAGAAACATGAGCAATGGACATTAGACCAGTGGAAATCTGTCCTTTGGTTTGATGAGTCCAAATGTGAGATTTTTGGTTCCAACCTCCGTGTCTTTGTGAGACGCAGAGTAGGTGAACAGATGATCTCTGCATGTGTGGTTCCCAACGTGAAGCATGGAGGAGGTGGTGTCATGGTGTGGGGGTGCTTTGCTGGTGACACTGTCTGTGATTTATTTAGAATTCAAGGCACACTTAACCAGCATGTCTACCACAGCATTCTGCAGGAATACGCCATCCCATCTGGTTTGTGCTTAGTGGGACTATCATTTGTTTTTCAGCAGGACAATGACCCAAAACACACCTCCAGGCTGTGAAAGGGCTATTTGACCAAGAAGGAGATTGATGATGCTGCATCAGATGACCTACCCTCCATAATCACCCGACCTCAACCCAATTGAGATGGTTTTAGATGAGTTGGGCCACAGAGTGAAGAAAAAGCATACGTGGGAACTCCCTTCAAGACTGTTGGAAAAGCATTCCAGGTGAAGCTGGTTGAGAGAATGCCAAGAGTGTGCAACGCTGTCATCAAGGCAAAGGGTGGATACTTTGAAGAATCTCAAATCTAAAATTATATTTGGATTTGTTTAACACTGTTTTTGGTTACTAAATGATTCCTTGTGTTATTTCAAAGTGTTGATGTCTTCACTATTATTCTACAAATGTAGAAAATAGTAAAAATAAAATAAAAACTTGTGAATGAGTAAGTGTGTGTACAAATATTTCACTGGCACTGTATACAATTATCAACAGCACAGTAGAATAGCCCTTGATCATGACTCGGTTCCATTACATTTAGCCTTGACCGAGTTCTCAACAACCGGATAATCTGGTTTGCCGTGGAAATGGAAAGAGAGCCTGTGAATAGACTTCTGATTTTTTTTCCCCCTCACTGTGACACTCCATCTTAACTCCTCCTCCACGTGTACTGGATTGGTTGAACAGTGCAGAAGAGAACCTAAGACAGTTTTTTCCCCTTCTCGTCAAGACCAGTATGTAGAGAGGGGGGGGGGGTGGATCTAGTGTCGGTCCAGTATGTAGAGGGGGGGGGGGATCTAGTGTCAGACCAGTATGTAGAGGGGGGGGGGGATCTAGTGTCAGACCAGTATGTAGAGGGGGGGGGGGGGGGGGGGATCTAGTGTCAGACCAGTATGTAGAGGGGGGGGGGGGGGGGGGGGGCTGTAGGATGGAGGCTGTATGGATCTGTACCTGCTACAGTGTAGTTTAGTAGGATGGAGGCTGTATGGATCTGTAACTACTACAGTGTAGTTTAGTAGGATGGAGGCTGTATGGATCTGTAACTGCTACAGTGTAGTTTAGTAGGATGGAGGCTGTATGGGTCTGTAACTACTACAGTGTAGTTTAGTAGGATGGAGGCTGTATTGATCTGTTACTACTACAGTGTAGTTTAGTAGGATGGAGGCTGTGTGGATCTGTAACTACTACAGTGTAGTTTAGTAGGATGGAGGCTGTATTGATCTGTTACTACTACAGTGTAGTTTAGTAGGATGGAGGCTGTGTGGATCTGTAACTGCTACAGTGTAGTTTAGTAGGATGGAGGCTGTATGGGTCTGTAACTACTACAGTGTAGTTTAGTAGGATGGAGGCTGTATGGGTCTGTAACTACTACAGTGTAGTTTAGTAGGATGGAGGCTGTATGGGTCTGTAACTACTACAGTGTAGTTTAGTAGGATGGAGGCTGTATGGATCTGTAACTACTACAGTGTAGTTTAGTAGGATGGAGGCTGTATGGGTCTGTAACTACTACAGTGTAGTTTAGTAGGATGGAGGCTGTATGGGTCTGTAACTACTACAGTGTAGTTTAGTAGGATGGAGGCTGTATGGGTCTGTAACTACTACAGTGTAGTTTAGTAGGATGGAGGCTGTATGGATCTGTAACTACTACAGTGTAGTTTAGTAGGATGGAGGCTGTATGGGTCTGTAACTACTACAGTGTAGTTTAGTAGGATGGAGGCTGTATGGGTGTGTAACTACTACAGTGTAGTTTAGTAGGATGGAGGCTGTATGGGTCTGTAACTGCTACAGTGTAGTTTAGTAGGATGGAGGCTGTATGGATCTGTAACTACTACAGTGTAGTTTAGTAGGATGGAGGCTGTATGGATCTGTAACTACTACAGTGTAGTTTAGTAGGATGGAGGCTGTATGGGTCTGTAACTACTACAGTGTAGTTTAGTAGGATGGAGGCTGTATGGGTCTGTAACTACTACAGTGTAGTTTAGT
The DNA here is from genome assembly GCF_013265735.2 of Oncorhynchus mykiss. Classification (NCBI taxonomy): domain Eukaryota; kingdom Metazoa; phylum Chordata; class Actinopteri; order Salmoniformes; family Salmonidae; genus Oncorhynchus; species Oncorhynchus mykiss. The sequence goes on along the minus strand of NC_050570.1, from coordinate 3,332,776 downwards.
AGGATGGAGGCTGTATGGGTCTGTAACTACTACAGTGTAGTTTAGTAGGATGGAGGCTGTATGGATCTGTAACTACTACAGTGTAGTTTAGTAGGATGGAGGCTGTATGGGTCTGTAACTACTACAGTGTAGTTTAGTAGGATGGAGGCTGTATGGATCTGTAACTACTACAGTGTAGTCTAGTAGGATGGAGGCTGTATGGATCTGTACCTGCTACAGTGTAGTTTAGTAGGATGGAGGCTGTATGGATCTGTTACTACTACAGTGTAGTTTAGTAGGATGGAGGCTGTATGGATCTGTAACTACTACAGTGTAGTTTAGTAGGATGGAGGCTGTATGGATCTGTAACTGATACAGTGTAGTTTAGTAGGATGGAGGCTGTATGGCTCTGTAACTACTACAGTGTATATTTTTATTGTAAAGATATCTTCTCACTGATGAAAGATAAGGTCCACATGTTACAAAAAGCAGTATCGCAAACAATGACCGACGTTTCTAAACATTAAAACCACAGTGTTGTGTAGTGCACGTGAGCCATTCGTCGGGCAGCGCTGAGCACTGAAAACTGTAGGGAGAAGGCCACCTGCAGTTTGAGAGCCAAGTAGAGCAAGACCCAAAGGGACAGTCAGAAAGCCTCTGTGGTGATATTGACATCGTTCAATAGTCAAAACAGACAGAAGAAAGAAACACAGAACACTGATGCATATCAAGCAGCAAGTGTCTTTTAAATAGCATGAATCATAGAATTACTAAAGCAATATCATATACAATGACTCCACCAACAATAAAAAGGAAAGAAATACTAACCGTGAACACAGGAAGGGGAAAGAGGGGACTACCAGAACTTACACAGGAAGGGGAGAGAGGGGACTACCAGAACTTACACAGGAAGGGGAGAGAGGGGACTACCAGAACTTACACAGGAAGGGGAGAGAGGGGACTACCAGAACTTACACAGGAAGGGAAGAGAGGGGACTACCAGAACTTACACAGGAAGGGAAGGGAAGAGAGGAGACTACCAGAACTTACACAGGAAGTGAAGAGAAGAGAGGGGACTACCAGAACTTACACAGGAAGGGAAGTGAAGAGAGGGACTACCAGAACTTACACAGGAAGGGGAGAGAGGGGACTACCAGAACTTACACAGGAAGGGAAGAGAGGGGACTACCAGAACTTACACAGGAAGAGAAGAGACGGGACTACCAGAACTTACACAGGAAGGGAAGGGAGGAGAGGGGACTACCAGAACTTACACAGGAAGAGAAGAGAGGGGACTACCAGAACTTACACAGGAAGTGAAGAGAAGAGAGGGGACTACCAGAACTTACACAGGAAGGGAAGAGAGGGGACTACCAGAACTTACACAGGAAGAGAAGAGACGGGACTACCAGAACTTACACAGGAAGGGAAGGGAGGAGAGGGGACTACCAGAACTTACACAGGAAGAGAAGAGAGGGGACTACCAGAACTTACACAGGAAGTGAAGAGAGGGGACTACCAGAACTTACACAGGAAGGGAAGAGAGGGGACTACCAGAACTTACACAGGAAGGGAAGAGAGGGGACTACCAGAACTTACACAGGAAGAGAAGAGAGGGGACTACCAGAACTTACACAGGAAGGGAAGAGAGGGGACTACCAGAACTTACACAGGAAGGGGAGAGAGGGGACTACCAGAACTTACACAGGAAGAGAAGAGAAGAGAGGGGACTACCAGAACTTACACAGGAAGGGAAGAGAGGGGACTACCAGAACTTACACAGGAAGAGAAGAGAAGAGAGGGGACTACCAGAACTTACACAGGAAGGGGAGAGAGGGGACTACCAGAACTTACACAGGAAGGGAAGAGAGGGGACTACCAGAACTTACACAGGAAGGGAAGGAAAGAGAGGGGACTACCAGAACTTACACAGGAAGGGAAGAGAGGGGACTACCAGAACTTACACAGGAAGGGAAGAGAGGGGACTACCAGAACTTACACAGGAAGGGAAGAGAGGGGACTACCAGAACTTACACAGGAAGAGAAGAGAGGGGACTACCAGAAATTACACAGGAAGGGAAGAGAGGGGACTACCAGAACTTACACAGGAAGAGAAGAGAGGGGACTACCAGAACTTACACAGGAAGAGAAGAGAGGGGACTACCAGAACTTACACAGGAAGGGAAGAGAGGGGACTACCAGAACTTACACAGGAAGGGAAGAGAGGGGACTACCAGAACTTACACAGGAAGAGAAGAGAGGGGACTACCAGAACTTACACAGGAAGAGAAGAGAGGGGACTACCAGAACTTACACAGGAAGGGAAGAGAGGGGACTACCAGAACTTACACAGGAAGGGAAGAGAGGGGACTACCAGAACTTACACAGGAAAGGAAGGGAGGGGACTACCAGAACTTACACAGGAAGGGAAGAGAGGGGACTACCAGAACTTGCACAGGAAGAGAAGAGAGGGGACTACCAGAACTTATACAGGAAGGGAAGAGAGGGGACTACCAGAACTTACACAGGAAGTGAAGAGAAGAGAGGGGACTACCAGAACTTACACAGGAAGGGAAGAGAGGGGACTACCAGAACTTACACAGGAAGAGAAGAGACGGGACTACCAGAACTTACACAGGAAGGGAAGGGAGGAGAGGGGACTACCAGAACTTACACAGGAAGAGAAGAGAGGGGACTACCAGAACTTACACAGGAAGTGAAGAGAAGAGAGGGGACTACCAGAACTTACACAGGAAGGGAAGAGAGGGGACTACCAGAACTTACACAGGAAGGGAAGAGAGGGGACTACCAGAACTTACACAGGAAGAGAAGAGAGGGGACTACCAGAACTTACACAGGAAGGGAAGAGAGGGGACTACCAGAACTTACACAGGAAGGGGAGAGAGGGGACTACCAGAACTTACACAGGAAGGGGAGAGAGGGGACTACCAGAACTTACACAGGAAGAGAAGAGAAGAGAGGGGACTACCAGAACTTACACAGGAAGGGAAGAGAGGGGACTACCAGAACTTACACAGGAAGAGAAGAGAAGAGAGGGGACTACCAGAACTTACACAGGAAGGGGAGAGAGGGGACTACCAGAACTTACACAGGAAGGGGAGAGAGGGGACTACCAGAACTTACACAGGAAGGGAAGAGAGGGGACTACCAGAACTTACACAGGAAGGGAAGGAAAGAGAGGGGACTACCAGAACTTACACAGGAAGGGAAGAGAGGGGACTACCAGAACTTACACAGGAAGGGAAGAGAGGGGACTACCAGAACTTACACAGGAAGGGAAGAGAGGGGACTACCAGAACTTACACAGGAAGAGAAGAGAGGGGACTACCAGAAATTACACAGGAAGGGAAGAGAGGGGACTACCAGAACTTACACAGGAAGAGAAGAGAGGGGACTACCAGAACTTACACAGGAAGAGAAGAGAGGGGACTACCAGAACTTACACAGGAAGGGAAGAGAGGGGACTACCAGAACTTACACAGGAAGGGAAGAGAGGGGACTACCAGAACTTACACAGGAAGAGAAGAGAGGGGACTACCAGAACTTACACAGGAAGAGAAGAGAGGGGACTACCAGAACTTACACAGGAAGGGAAGAGAGGGGACTACCAGAACTTACACAGAAAGGGAAGAGAGGGGACTACCAGAACTTACACAGGAAGGGAAGAGAGGGGACTACCAGAACTTACACAGGAAGATAAGAGAGGGGACTAGTAGAACTTACACAGGAAGGGAAGAGAGGGGTCTACCAGAACTTACACAGGAAGAGAAGAGAGGGGACTACCAGAACTTACACAGGAAAGGAAGGGAGGGGACTACCAGAACTTACACAGGAAGGGAAGAGAGGGGACTACCAGAACTTGCACAGGAAGAGAAGAGAGGGGACTACCAGAACTTATACAGGAAGGGAAGAGAGGGGACTACCAGAACTTACACAGGAAGGGAAGAGAGGGGACTACCAGAACTTACACAGGAAGGGAAGAGAGGGGACTACCAGAACTTACACAGGAAGGGAAGGGAAGAGAGGAGACTACCAGAACTTACACAGGAAGTGAAGAGAAGAGAGGGGACTACCAGAACTTACACAGGAAGGGAAGTGAAGAGAGGGACTACCAGAACTTACACAGGAAGGGGAGAGAGGGGACTACCAGAACTTACACAGGAAGGGAAGAGAGGGGACTACCAGAACTTACACAGGAAGAGAAGAGACGGGACTACCAGAACTTACACAGGAAGGGAAGGGAGGAGAGGGGACTACCAGAACTTACACAGGAAGAGAAGAGAGGGGACTACCAGAACTTACACAGGAAGTGAAGAGAAGAGAGGGGACTACCAGAACTTACACAGGAAGTGAAGAGAAGGGACTACCAGAACTTACACAGGAAGTGAAGAGAGGGGACTACCAGAACTTACACAGGAAGAGAAGAGAGGGGACTACCAGAACTTACACAGGAAGGGAAGAGAGGGGACTACCAGAACTTACACAGGAAGGGAAGAGAGGGGACTACCAGAACTTACACAGGAAGAGAAGAGAGGGGACTACCAGAACTTACACAGGAAGGGAAGAGAGGGGACTACCAGAACTTACACAGGAAGGGGAGAGAGGGGACTACCAGAACTTACACAGGAAGAGAAGAGAAGAGAGGGGACTACCAGAACTTACACAGGAAGGGAAGAGAGGGGACTACCAGAACTTACACAGGAAGAGAAGAGAAGAGAGGGGACTACCAGAACTTACACAGGAAGGGGAGAGAGGGGACTACCAGAACTTACACAGGAAGGGAAGAGAGGGGACTACCAGAACTTACACAGGAAGGGAAGGAAAGAGAGGGGACTACCAGAACTTACACAGGAAGGGAAGAGAGGGGACTACCAGAACTTACACAGGAAGGGAAGAGAGGGGACTACCAGAACTTACACAGGAAGAGAAGAGAGGGGACTACCAGAAATTACACAGGAAGGGAAGAGAGGGGACTACCAGAACTTACACAGGAAGGGAAGGAAAGAGAGGGGACTACCAGAACTTACACAGGAAGGGAAGAGAGGGGACTACCAGAACTTACACAGGAAGGGAAGAGAGGGGACTACCAGAACTTACACAGGAAGAGAAGAGAGGGGACTACCAGAAATTACACAGGAAGGGAAGAGAGGGGACTACCAGAAATTACACAGGAAGGGAAGAGAGGGGACTACCAGAACTTACACAGGAAGAGAAGAGAGGGGACTACCAGAACTTACACAGGAAGAGAAGAGAGGGGACTACCAGAACTTACACAGGAAGAGAAGAGAGGGGACTACCAGAACTTACACAGGAAGGGAAGAGAGGGGACTACCAGAACTTACACAGGAAGGGAAGAGAGGGGACTACCAGAACTTACACAGGAAGGGAAGAGAGGGGACTACCAGAACTTACACAGGAAGAGAAGAGAGGGGACTACCAGAACTTACACAGGAAGGGAAGAGAGGGGACTACCAGAACTTACACAGAAAGGGAAGAGAGGGGACTACCAGAACTTACACAGGAAGGGAAGAGAGGGGACTACCAGAACTTACACAGGAAGATAAGAGAGGGGACTAGTAGAACTTACACAGGAAGGGAAGAGAGGGGTCTACCAGAACTTACACAGGAAGAGAAGAGAGGGGACTACCAGAACTTACACAGGAAAGGAAGGGAGGGGACTACCAGAACTTACACAGGAAGGGAAGAGAGGGGACTACCAGAACTTGCACAGGAAGAGAAGAGAGGGGACTACCAGAACTTATACAGGAAGGGAAGAGAGGGGACTACCAGAACTTACACAGGAAGGGAAGAGAGGGGACTACCAGAACTTACACAGGAAGGGAAGAGAGGGGACTACCAGAACTTACACAGGAAGGGAAGGGAAGAGAGGAGACTACCAGAACTTACACAGGAAGTGAAGAGAAGAGAGGGGACTACCAGAACTTACACAGGAAGGGAAGTGAAGAGAGGGACTACCAGAACTTACACAGGAAGGGGAGAGAGGGGACTACCAGAACTTACACAGGAAGGGAAGAGAGGGGACTACCAGAACTTACACAGGAAGAGAAGAGACGGGACTACCAGAACTTACACAGGAAGGGAAGGGAGGAGAGGGGACTACCAGAACTTACACAGGAAGAGAAGAGAGGGGACTACCAGAACTTACACAGGAAGTGAAGAGAAGAGAGGGGACTACCAGAACTTACACAGGAAGTGAAGAGAAGGGACTACCAGAACTTACACAGGAAGTGAAGAGAGGGGACTACCAGAACTTACACAGGAAGAGAAGAGAGGGGACTACCAGAACTTACACAGGAAGGGAAGAGAGGGGACTACCAGAACTTACACAGGAAGGGAAGAGAGGGGACTACCAGAACTTACACAGGAAGGGAAGGAAAGAGAGGGGACTACCAGAACTTACACAGGAAGGGAAGGAAAGAGAGGGGACTACCAGAACTTACACAGGAAGGGAAGAGAGGGGACTACCAGAACTTACACAGGAAGGGAAGAGAGGGGACTACCAGAACTTACACAGGAAGGGAAGAGAGGGGACTACCAGAACTTACACAGGAAGAGAAGAGAGGGGACTACCAGAAATTACACAGGAAGGGAAGAGAGGGGACTACCAGAACTTACACAGGAAGAGAAGAGAGGGGACTACCAGAACTTACACAGGAAGAGAAGAGAGGGGACTACCAGAACTTACACAGGAAGGGAAGAGAGGGGACTACCAGAACTTACACAGGAAGGGAAGAGAGGGGACTACCAGAACTTACACAGGAAGAGAAGAGAGGGGACTACCAGAACTTACACAGGAAGTGAAGAGAGGGGACTACCAGAACTTACACAGGAAGAGAAGAGAAGAGAGGGGACTACCAGAACTTACACAGGAAGGGGAGAGAGGGGACTACCAGAACTTACACAGGAAGGGAAGAGAGGGGACTACCAGAACTTACACAGGAAGGGAAGAGAGGGGACTACCAGAACTTACACAGGAAGGGAAGAGAGGGGACTACCAGAACTTACACAGGAAGGGAAGAGAGGGGACTACCAGAACTTACACAGGAAGAGAAGAGAGGGGACTACCAGAACTTACACAGGAAGGGAAGAGAGGGGACTACCAGAACTTACACAGGAAGAGAAGAGAGGGGACTACCAGAACTTACACAGGAAGTGAAGAGAGGGGACTAATACTTTAGGATGGCATAATAGAAGCGGTGACTTCAGGAATAGAAACCAACCTCACCATGGTCCATTCCACGGGGTCAATCTGAGCCAAGCTCTACTGTGTTCTCCTGGTTCCACATCCAGCATAGTTGCTAAACGGGCAATGTGAAAATATAAAAATCAGAGCCAGCACAGTATGGTTCAGGATGACCCCATCAGGATGACCCCATCAGGATGACCCCATCAGGCGTACGATGCTGCCGTCAGGTATTCAACAGTCACATTGAGCAACAATTCATCAGACCCACAAGGGCACGGCATGGCGATTACAGATCCACTGTGGTGACCGAACACGAGAGGCTTTGAGACGGAGAGATGTGTAAAAGGAGAGTACCACTTCTTCCCGATTCGGGCTCACATGGAGCCTCAAACCCAGGACCACTGCCTCACAAAACACACGTGACCCCGTCGTCCTGAAGGGTCGTGACCCCGTCGTCCTGAAGGTTCGTACCCAGTCGTGTTACAGAAAAGCCCGTTTAAAAATATAAAAATAAATTGAAATCGGGCATCGCGAGTTGGGAGACACTTCAAGGAGTGAGTGTTACAGATCCCATCTCCAAAGCATTTAAAAAAGTATGTTTTATTCAACAACAACAAAAAAACAACGTTTGTGAATAGTGAGAAAGTGGAATGATGGCACAAACTGACTGGCACCCAGGCTATACACGGGCTGGTTATAGATCCACTACTGTGGGTTGTTTGTGAATAGTGAGAAAGTGGAATGATGGCACAAACTGACTGGCACCCAGGCTATACACGGGCTGGTTATAGATCCACTACTGTGGGTTGTCTGGTTTGTGCTCCTCTCTCATCTCTATTTGGCTGAGGAAACCTTATTTTCCTGCCGAGTTCATCTTGTAGTTGTTTTCACGTAAGAAATACCATGCTGTATTGTCTGGTAAAAATAGTGTTGAATGGAAGATGCACCTTGCATGAAAAGGTAAAATGCTTCCATTTAATATAATAATAAACTGAATTAAAATCATATTATGTCTTCCTTATCCCCCAAAATGGACGCACGGCGGCTATTTCAACACTATTTTTACCAGACAATACAGCATGGTATTTCTTACGTGAAAACAACTACAAGATGAACTCGGCAGGAAAATAAGGTTTCCTCAGCCAAATAGAGATGAGAGAGGAGCACAAACCAGACAACCCACAGTAGTATATAACCAGCCCGTGTATAGCCTGGGTGCCAGTCAGTTTGTGCCATCATTCCACTCCTCAACCACAGTAGTGGATCTATAACCAGCCCGTGTATAGCCTGGGTGCCAGTCAGTTTGTGCCATCATTCCACTCCTCAACCACAGTAGTGGATCTATAACCAGCCCGTGTATAGCCTGGGTGCCAGTCAGTTTGTGCCATCATTCCACTCCTCAACCACAGTAGTGGATCTATAACCAGCCCGTGTATAGCCTGGGTGCCAGTCAGTTTGTGCCATCATTCCACTCCTCAACCACAGTAGTGGATCTATAACCAGCCCGTGCATAGCCTGGGTGCCAGTCAGTTTGTGCCATCATTCCACTCCTCAACCACTTATTGTTTGGTCATGACGAGGAGTGGAATGATGGCACAAACAGACTTGGTATCCAGGCTAGCCTGTGTAATCCTAGCGACAACAATAACATGTAGAGGGAGGTGGTGGGGGGGGAGAGAAAAGAAGAAGCAATGCTTTTTAAAAAACGGCACACATTGATCTAACATAACTTAAAAGCATCATAAATAATACCTTGAAAATAATAAAAGAAATACAATAGAATTTGACCACAGAATGTTTTGACAGAAAATACAATCCACAGTGATGACGAAAACAGAAAAAAAAAAAAAACGGACAGATTCTCTTTTCGCGCCGAAGCGCAGTAAAAACACGCGTTTTGAGACAAGAAATAATGCCGTTGACAGGGGGTAAATATTGAAATAAAAACAGTGAAAACGAAGTACAAAAAGGTCATATATAATATCATATAATCAAAACGGGGAAAACGTGACGAGGCTGTTTTTTAAAAAACCACAGAAGAAGAAAAAAAAAAAAAAAAAAATCAATTGAAGTTACTCATCATCATCAGGATTTTGTTTACGGTAACATTTAAAATAGATATTTTTTCCTCTCTGTACATAGCACTGTTTCTTTCCCTTTTAGTTGTCTATTTACAAAACAAAACTCCGGTTTCTATTTTCTCCCTCCAGTTGTTTTTCCCGCCGGTTCTGTACGGACAGATGCCCCATCCCTTCAGTCTAGTGAGATCACGTCTGGTACGGAGCCATATATGACTGTCGCCACTGCGTTCGACCTGCTGTCCCTTTCCCTATCCCGATCCCTCTCTCTCAAACTACTTGACGACACCAGACTGGAGCTGCTACCGCTGTTGCTGCCCCCGTTGGCTGCTGCCAGGGCGCTGCTCACACCGCCGGGGGTCCCTGATTGGTCCAGGAACATCTGGGAGGAGCTATAGGGCAGGAAGCGGTTCAGGAGCAAGTCGTGGTCATCGGAGGCTGAGGCCGCCGCAGCTGCGGCCATCACCATGTTGTAATGCTATAGAGAGAGAGAGAGAGAGGAGTGTCAAATAAATCATAATTATTTATTAAGACTTTTTTTTACATCAACAGTTACAGCAATGTGGCCAGACCGCAACGAGCAGAAGCAACTTGGGCCAGACCGCAACGAGCAGAAGCAACTTGGGCCAGACCGAAATGTGGGCCAGACCGCAACGTGGGCCAGACCGCAACGTGGACCAGACCGCAATGAGCAGAAGCAACGTGGGCCAGACCGAAATGTGGGCCAGACCGCAACGTGGGCCAGACCGCAACATGGGCCAGACCGCAATGAGCAGAAACAACGGGGCCAGACCGAAACGTGGACCAGACCGCAATGAGCAGAAGCAACGTGGGCCAGACCGCAACGTGGGCCAGACCACAACGAGCAGAAGCAACGTGGGCCAGACCGCAACGAGCAGAAGAAACGTGGGCCAGACCGCAACGAGCAGAAGCAACGTGGGCCAGACCGCAACGAGCAGAAGCAACATGGGCCAGACCACAACGAGCAGAAGCAACGTGGCCAGACCGCAACGTGGGCCAGACCGCAACGAGCAGAAGCAACGTGGGCCAGACCGCAACGAGCAGAAGCAACGTGGGCCAGACCACACAGAGCAAAAGCAACGTGGGCCAGACCGCAACGAGCAGAAGCAACGTGGGCCGGACCACAACGAGCAGAAGCAACGTGGGGCAGACCGCAACGAGCAGAAGCAACGTGGGCCAGACCGCAACGTGGGCCAGACCACAACGAGCAAAAAGCAATGTGGCCAAACCGTAACGAGCAGAAGCAACGTGGGCCAGACCACAACGTGGGCCAGACCACAACGAGCAGAAGCAACGTGGGCCAGACCACAACGAGCAGAAGCAACGTGGGCCAGACCACAACGAGCAGAAGCAACGTGGGCCAGACCGCAACGTGGGCCAGACCACAACGAGCAGAAGCAATGTGGCCAAACCGTAACGAGCAGAAGCAACGTGGGCCAGACCGCAACGTGGGCCAGACCACAACGAGCAGAAGCAACGTGGGCCAGACCGCAACGTGGGCCAGACCACAACGAGCAGAAGCAACGTGGGCCAGACCGCAACGTGGGCCAGACCGCAACGAGCAGAAGAAACGTGGGCCAGACCGCAACGTGGGCCAGACCGCAACGTGGGCCAGACCACAACGAGCAGAAGCAATGTGGCCAAACCATAACAAGCAGAAGCAACGTGGGCCAGACCGCAACGTGGGCCAGATCGCAACGAGCAGAAGCAACGTGGGCCAGACCGCAACGTGGGCCAGACCACAACGAGCAGAAGCAACGTGGGCCAGACCGCAACGTGGGCCAGACCGCAACGAGCAGAAGCAACTTGGGCCAGACCGAAATGTGGGCCAGACCGCAACGTGGGACAGACCGCAACGTGGACCAGACCGCAATGAGCAGAAGCAACGTGGGCCAGACCGCAACGTGGGCCAGTGAGCAGAAGCAACGCAATGAGCAGAAGCAACGTGGGCCAGACCGCAACGTGGGCCAGACCACAACGAGCAGAAGCAACGTGGGCCAGACCGCAACGAGCAGAAGAAACGTGGGCCAGACAGCAACGAGCAGAAGCAACGTGGGCCAGACCGCAACGAGCAGAAGAAACATGGGCCAGACCACAACGAGCAGAAGCAACGTGGGCCAGACCGCAACGAGCAGAAGAAACATGGGCCAGACCACAACGAGCAGAAGCAACGTGGGCCAGACCGCAACGTGGGCCAGACCACAACGAGCAGAAGCAATGTGGCCAAACCGTAACGAGCAGAAGCAACGTGGGCCAGACCGCAACGTGGGCCAGACCGCAACGAGCAGAAGAAACGTGGGCCAGACCGCAACGTGGGCCAGACCACAACGAGCAGAAGCAATGTGGCCAAACCATAACAAGCAGAAGCAACGTGGGCCAGACCGCAACGTGGGCCAGATCGCAACGAGCAGAAGCAACGTGGGCCAGACCGCAACGTGGGCCAGACCGCAACGAGCAGAAGCAACTTGGGCCAGACCGAAATGTGGGCCAGACCGCAACGTGGGCCAGACCGCAACGTGGACCAGACCGCAATAAGCAGAAGCAACGTGGGCCAGACCGCAACGTGGGCCAGTGAGCAGAAGCAACGCAATGAGCAGAAGCAACGTGGGCCAGACCGCAACGTGGGCCAGACCACAACGAGCAGAAGCAACGTGGGCCAGACCGCAACGTGGGCCAGACCACAACGAGCAGAAGCAACGTGGGCCAGACCGCAACGAGCAGAAGAAACGTGGGCCAGACCGCAACGAGCAGAAGCAACGTGGGCCAGACCGCAACGAGCAGAAGCAACATGGGCCAGACCACAACGAGCAGAAGCAACGTGGCCAGACCGCAACGTGGGCCAGACCGCAACGAGCAGAAGCAACGTGGGCCAGACCGCAACGAGCAGAAGCAACGTGGGCCAGACCACACAGAGCAAAAGCAACGTGGGCCAGACCGCAACGAGCAGAAGCAACGTGGGCCGGACCACAACGAGCAGAAGCAACGTGGGGCAGACCGCAACGAGCAGAAGCAACGTGGGCCAGACCGCAACGTGGGCCAGACCACAACGAGCAAAAAGCAATGTGGCCAAACCGTAACGAGCAGAAGCAACGTGGGCCAGACCACAACGTGGGCCAGACCACAACGAGCAGAAGCAACGTGGGCCAGACCACAACGAGCAGAAGCAACGTGGGCCAGACCACAACGAGCAGAAGCAACGTGGGCCAGACCGCAACGTGGGCCAGACCACAACGAGCAGAAGCAATGTGGCCAAACCGTAACGAGCAGAAGCAACGTGGGCCAGACCGCAACGTGGGCCAGACCACAACGAGCAGAAGCAACGTGGGCCAGACCGCAACGTGGGCCAGACCACAACGAGCAGAAGCAACGTGGGCCAGACCGCAACGTGGGCCAGACCGCAACGAGCAGAAGAAACGTGGGCCAGACCGCAACGTGGGCCAGACCACAACGAGCAGAAGCAATGTGGCCAAACCATAACAAGCAGAAGCAACGTGGGCCAGACCGCAACGTGGGCCAGATCGCAACGAGCAGAAGCAACGTGGGCCAGACCGCAACGTGGGCCAGACCACAACGAGCAGAAGCAACGTGGGCCAGACCGCAACGTGGGCCAGACCGCAACGAGCAGAAGCAACTTGGGCCAGACCGAAATGTGGGCCAGACCGCAACGTGGGCCAGACCGCAACGTGGACCAGACCGCAATGAGCAGAAGCAACGTGGGCCAGACCGCAACGTGGGCCAGTGAGCAGAAGCAACGCAATGAGCAGAAGCAACGTGGGCCAGACCGCAACGTGGGCCAGACCACAACGAGCAGAAGCAACGTGGGCCAGACCGCAACGAGCAGAAGAAACGTGGGCCAGACAGCAACGAGCAGAAGCAACGTGGGCCAGACCGCAACGAGCAGAAGAAACATGGGCCAGACCACAACGAGCAGAAGCAACGTGGGCCAGACCGCAACGTGGGCCAGACCACAACGAGCAGAAGCAATGTGGCCAAACCGTAACGAACAGAAGCAACGTGGGCCAGACCGCAACGTGGGCCAGACCACAACGAGCAGAAGCAACGTGGGCCAGACCGCAACGTGGGCCAGACCACAACGAGCAGAAGCAACGTGGGCCAGACCGCAACGTGGGCCAGACCGCAACGAGCAGAAGAAACGTGGGCCAGACCGCAACGTGGGCCAGACCACAACGAGCAGAAGCAACGTGGGCCAGACCGCAACGTGGGCCAGACCGCAACGAGCAGAAGCAACTTGGGCCAGACCGAAATGTGGGCCAGACCGCAACGTGGGCCAGACCGCAACGTGGACCAGACCGCAATGAGCAGAAGCAACGTGGGCCAGACCGCAACGTGGGCCAGACCGCAACGTGGGCCAGACCGCAATGAGCAGAAACAACGTGGGCCAGACCGAAACGTGGACCAGACCGCAATGAGCAGAAGCAACGTGGGCCAGACCGCAACGTGGGCCAGACCACAACGAGCAGAAGCAACGTGGGCCAGACCGCAACGAGCAGAAGAAACGTGGGCCGGACCACAACGATCAGAAGCAACGTGGGGCAGACCGCAACGAGCAGAAGCAACGTGGGCCAGACCGCAACGTGGGCCAGACCACAACGAGCAAAAGCAATGTGGCCAAACCGTAACGAGCAGAAGCAACGTGGGCCAGACCACAACGTGGGCCAGACCACAACGAGCAGAAGCAACGTGGGCCAGACCACAACGAGCAGAAGCAACGTGGGCCAGACCACAACGAGCAGAAGCAATGTGGGCCAGACCGCAACGTGGGCCAGACCACAACGAGCAGAAGCAATGTGGCCAAACCGTAACGAGCAGAAGCAACGTGGGCCAGACCGCAACGTGGGCCAGACCACAACGAGCAGAAGCAACGTGGGCCAGACCGCAACGTGGGCCAGACCACAACGAGCAGAAGCAACGTGGGCCAGACCGCAACGTGGGCCAGACCGCAACGAGCAGAAGAAACGTGGGCCAGACCGCAACGTGGGCCAGACCACAACGAGCAGAAGCAATGTGGCCAAACCATAACAAGCAGAAGCAACGTGGGCCAGACCGCAACGTGGGCCAGATCGCAACGAGCAGAAGCAACGTGGGCCAGACCGCAACGTGGGCCAGACCACAACGAGCAGAAGCAACGTGGGCCAGACCGCAACGTGGGCCAGACCGCAACGAGCAGAAGAAACGTGGGCCAGACCGCAACGTGGGCCAGACCACAACGAGCAGAAGCAATGTGGCCAAAACGCAACGTGGGCCAGACCACAACGAGCACAAGCAATGTGGCCAAAACGCAACGTGGGCCAGACCACAACGAGCACAAGCAATGTGGCCAGACCACAACGAGCAGAAGCAATGTGGCCAGACTGCAACGTGGGCCACACCGCAACGAGCAGAAACACAATGATAAAAAAAATTTAAAAACGCTCCAGAGAAGAAAGCAGACTGGCCGCACCAGGACCAGCTGTAGAAGTGACTAAAAGCAGTACATGATCCTGTTCTACGATGGTTGTCTCCCAGTGTGTTGTCTGGTTCTATCCTGTGAAGTCGTTACCTGACGGTTCTATCTTGTGAAGTCATTACCTGACGGTTCTATCCTGTGAAGTCATTACCTGACGGTTCTATCCTGTGAAGTCATTACCTGACGGTTGTCTGGTTCTCTCCTGTGAAGTCATTACCCTACGGTTCTATATTGTGAAGTCGTTACCTGACGGTTCTATCGTGTGAAGTCGTTACCTGACGGTTCTATCGTGTGAAGTCGTTACCTGACGGTTCTATCGTGTGAAGTCGTTACTTGACGGTTCTATCGTGTGAAGTCGTTACCTGACGGTTCTATCTTGTGAAGTCATTACCTGACGGTTGTCTGGTTGTCTCCTGTGAAGTCATTCCCTGACGGTTCTATCTTGTGAAGTCGTTACCTGACAGATCTAACGTGTGAAGTCGTTACCTGACGGTTCTATCGTGTGAAGTCATTACCTGACGGTTCTATCGTGTGAAGTCAATACCTGACGGTTCTATCCTGTGAAGTCGTTACCTGACGGTTCTATCGTGTGAAGTCGTTACCTGACGGTTCTATCGTGTGAAGTCGTTACCTGACGGTTCTATCTTTTGAAGTCGTTACCTGACGGTTGTCTGGTTGTCTCCTGTGAAGTCATTCCCTGACGGTTCTATCTTGTGAAGTCGTTACCTGACAGTTCTATCGTGTGAAGTCGTTACCTGACGGTTCTATCGTGTGAAGTCGTTACTTGACGGTTCTATCGTGTGAAGTCGTTACCTGACGGTTCTATCTTGTGAAGTCATTACCTGACGGTTGTCTGGTTGTCTCCTGTGAAGTCATTCCCTGACGGTTCTATCTTGTGAAGTCGTTACCTGACAGATCTAACGTGTGAAGTCGTTACCTGACGGTTCTATCGTGTGAAGTCATTACCTGACGGTTCTATCGTGTGAAGTCAATACCTGACGGTTCTATCCTGTGAAGTCGTTACCTGACGGTTGTCTGGTTGTCTCCTGTGAAGTCGTTACCTGACGGTTCTATCGTGTGAAGTCGTTACCTGACGGTTCTATCGTGTGAAGTCGTTACCTGACGGTTCTATCTTGTGAAGTCGTTACCTGACGGTTGTCTGGTTGTCTCCTGTGAAGTCATTCCCTGACGGTTCTATCTTGTGAAGTCGTTACCTGACGGTTGTCTGGTTGTCTCCTGTGAAGTCATTCCCTGACGGTTCTATCTTGTGAAGTCGTTACCTGACAGTTCTAACGTGTGAAGTCGTTACCTGACGGTTCTATCGTGTGAAGTCATTACCTGACGGTTCTATCGTGTGAAGTCATTACCTGACGGTTCTATCGTGTGAAGTCAATACCTGACGGTTCTATCCTGTGAAGTCGTTACCTGACGGTTCTATCGTGTGAAGTCGTTACCTGACGGTTCTATCTTGTGAAGTCATTACTTGACGGTTGTCTGGTTGTCTCCTGTGAAATCATTCCCTGACGGTTCTATCTTGTGAAGTCATTACCTGACGGTTCTAACGTGTGAAGTTGTTACCTGACGGTTCTATCATGTGAAGTCGTTACCTGACGGTTCTAACGTGTGAAGTCGTTACCTGACGGTTCTATCGTGTGAAGTCGTTACCTGACGGTTCTATCGTGTGAAGTCGTTACCTGACGGTTCTATCTTGTGAAGTCATTACCTGACGGTTGTCTGGTTGTCTCCTGTGAAATCATTCCCTGACGGTTCTATCTTGTGAAGTCATTACCTGACGGTTCTAACGTGTGAAGTTGTTACCTGACGGTTCTATCGTGTGAAGTCGTTACCTGACGGTTCTAACGTGTGAAGTCGTTACCTGACGGTTCTATCGTGTGAAGTCGTTACCTGACGGTTGTATCGTGTGAGGTCGTTACCTGACGGTTCTATCATGTGAAGTCGTTACCTGACGGTTCTATCGTGTGAAGTCGTTACCTGACGGTTCTATCGTGTGAAGTCGTTACCTGACGGTTCTATCCTGTGAAGTCACTACCTGACGGTTCTATCCTGTGAAGTCATTACCTGACGGTTGTCTGGTTGTCTCCTGTGAAGTCGTTACCTGACGGTTCTATCGTGTGAAGTCATTACCTGACGGTTCTATCGTGTGAAGTCGTTACCTGACGGTTCTATCGTGTGAAGTCGTTACCTGACGGTTCTATCATGTGAAGTCGTTACCTGACGGTTCTATCGTGTGAAGTCGTTACCCGACGGTTCTATCTTGTGAAGTCATTACCTGATGGTTGTCTCCCTGGAGGAATGAGAAGAAGTTGAGGTCCAGGTCATTGGGGGTGTGGTAGTAGTGGCTGTAGTCCTGTATGAGGGGGGGTGGAGGGGGGATATAGCTGGTCTCAACAGGAGGCATGCTGGGAGCTCTGGCCACCGGAGATACCTGGCTGTGGAGGTTCAACACGCTGTAGAGAGAAGACGACAATGAAGAAGATTACGCATTGAACAAAATGTCCGACGGAAATTAGCGTTCTCAAATTTATCCCAACTCCTCAAAACACACATACAGGTTCCAAAACACACATACAGGTTCCACAACACACATACAGGTTCCAAAACACACATACAGGTTCCACAACACACATACAGGTTCCACAACACACATACAGGTTCCACAACACACATACAGGTTCCAAAACACACATACAGGTTCCAAAACACACATACAGGTTCCACAACACACATACAGGTTCCAAAAACACACATACAGGTTCCACAACACACATACAGGTTCCAAAACACACATACAGGTTCCAAAACACACATACAGGTTCCACAACACACATACAGGTTCCACAACACACATACAGGTTCCACAACACACATACAGGTTCCAAAACACACATACAGGTTCCAAAACACACATACAGGTTCCAAAACATAAACGCCCCAGGAACAGTTCAAGGGGTTAGCAGGACGTGACATCGGAGGTGACGTACCCCTTGCTGATAGGCGGTGAGGCAGGGGACAAGGAGGAGGAGGAGGGACAGGGTCTCTTGAGAGGAGGCTCATCGTCCAGATCGTCGTCCGAAGAGCTGTCCAGAGTCAGATCAATCACCACCACCTTATTGGTACTGCTGTGGGATGAGCTGTTCCTGTGGGGCTCCGATTCTACTGTCCGACACGACTCTGCAAGAGGGTGAATCCTTCTGTCAGTCCATCCACAATAGCACAAAAAGACTGTGTGCATGCATTGAGTGCTATGAAACTTCAAAGTGGATTGAAACTAAGGCAGTGGGGTCCTCGAGCCTGTTTCCCGGAGAGCCAACCAGTACTATCCCAGAGCTAGCACACAGCAAGGATAAGATAAACCAATTTTTAAAACGAGTCCTTTTTTGGCTATCCACAGCAGTCAACTAGCTAGGTAGCTGTTTCATTTTCTAGCCTCAGCAGTCAACTAGCTAGGTATCCTCAGCAGTCAACTAGCTAGGTAGCCACAGCAGTCAACTAGCTAGGTATCCTCAGCAGTCAACTGGCTAGGTAGCCACAGCAGTCATCTAGCTAGGTAGCCACAGCAGTCATCTAGCTAGGTAGCCACAGCAGTCATCTAGCTAGGTAGCCACAGCAGTCATCTAGCTAGGTAGCCACAGCAGTCAACTAGCTAGGTAGCCTCAGCAGTCAACTGGCTAGGTAGCCACAGCAGTCATCTAGCTAGGTAGCCACAGCAGTCAACTAGCTAGGTAGCCTCAGCAGTCAACTGGCTAGGTAGCCACAGCAGTCAACTAGCTAGGTAGCTGTTTCATTTTCTAGCCTCAGCAGTCAACTAGCTAGGTAGCCACAGCAGTCAACTAGCTAGGTAGCCTCAGCAGTCAACTGGCTAGGTAGCCACAGCAGTCATCTAGCTAGGTAGCCACAGCAGTCAACTAGCTAGGTAGCCTCAGCAGTCAACTGGCTAGGTAGCCACAGCAGTCATCTAGCTAGGTAGCCACAGCAGTCATCTAGCTAGGTAGCCACAGCAGTCATCTAGCTAGGTAGCCACAGCAGTCATCTAGCTAGGTAGCCACAGCAGTCAACTAGCTAGGTAGCCTCAGGGGTCAACTAGCTAGGTAGCCTCAGCAGTCAGCTAGCTAGGTAGCCTCAGCAGTCAACTAGCTAGGTAGCCACAGCAGTCAACTAGCTAGGTATCCTCAGCAGTCAACTGGCTAGGTAGCCACAGCAGTCATCTAGCTAGGTAGCCACAGCAGTCATCTAGCTAGGTAGCCACAGCAGTCATCTAGCTAGGTAGCCACAGCAGTCATCTAGCTAGGTAGCCACAGCAGTCAACTAGCTAGGTAGCCTCAGCAGTCAACTGGCTAGGTAGCCACAGCAGTCAACTAGCTAGGTAGCTGTTTCATTTTCTAGCCTCAGCAGTCAACTAGCTAGGTAGCCACAGCAGTCAACTAGCTAGGTAGCCTCAGCAGTCAACTGGCTAGGTAGCCACAGCAGTCATCTAGCTAGGTAGCCACAGCAGTCAACTAGCTAGGTAGCCTCAGCAGTCAACTGGCTAGGTAGCCACAGCAGTCATCTAGCTAGGTAGCCACAGCAGTCATCTAGCTAGGTAGCCACAGCAGTCATCTAGCTAGGTAGCCACAGCAGTCATCTAGCTAGGTAGCCACAGCAGTCAACTAGCTAGGTAGCCTCAGGGGTCAACTAGCTAGGTAGCCTCAGCAGTCAGCTAGCTAGGTAGCCTCAGCAGTCAACTAGCTAGGTAGCCTCAGCAGTCAACTAGCTAGGTAGCCACAGCAGTCAGCTAGCTAGGTAGCCACAGCAGTAATCTAGCTAGGTAGCCACAGCAGTAATCTAGCTAGGTAGCCACAGCAGTCATCTAGCTAGGTAGCCACAGCAGTCATCTAGCTAGGTAGCCACAGCAGTCAGCTAGCTAGGTAGCCACAGCAGTAATCTAGCTAGGTAGCCACAGCAGTAATCTAGCTAGGTAGCCACAGCAGTAATCTAGCTAGGTAGCCACAGCAGTCATCTAGCTAGGTAGCCACAGCAGTAATCTAGCTAGGTAGCCACAGCAGTCATCTAGCTAGGTAGCCACAGCAGTCATCTAGCTAGGTAGCCACAGCAGTAATCTAGCTAGGTAGCCTCAGCAGTCAACTAGCTAGGTAGCCACAGCAGTCAGCTAGCTAGGTAGCCACAGCAGTAATCTAGCTAGGTAGCCTCAGGGGTCAACTAGCTAGGTAGCCTCAGCAGTCAACTAGCTAGGTAGCCACAGCAGTCAGCTAGCTAGGTAGCCACAGCAGTCATCTAGCTAGGTAGCCTCAGCAGTAATCTAGCTAGGTAGCCTCAGCAGTCAACTAGCTAGGTAGCCACAGCAGTCATCTAGCTAGGTAGCCTCAGCAGTCATCTAGCTAGGTAGCCTCAGCAGTAGTCTAGCTAGGTAGCCTCAGCAGTCAACTAGCTAGGTAGCCACAGCAGTCAGCTAGCTAGGTAGCCACAGCAGTCAGCTAGCTAGGTAGCCTCAGCAGTAATCTAGCTAGGTAGCCTCAGCAGTCAACTAGCTAGGTAGCCACAGCAGTCAGCTAGCTAGGTAGCCACAGCAGTCAGATAGCTAGGTAGCCTCAGCAGTAATCTAGCTAGGTAGCCTCAGCAGTCAGCTAGCTAGGTAGCCACAGCAGTCAGCTAGCTAGGTAGCCTCAACAGTAATCTAGCTAGGTAGGAGGCGGTGGTGGTTTGGGAACTACTGCAACAGAGGATTAAGTTGGCCACGTACCGCCATCGCCGTTGAATGAAGCAGATACCTCTGTGACCTCCTTCTTCGACCTCATGGGATACCAGTTCCCGTCCTCTTTAAACTGGATCTCATCACAGTCCTCACAGCTGTTCAGGATCTCCATGAACAACCTGCAGAGAGAGAGACAGAGAGACAGAGAGACAGACAGACAGACACATGCACGAGGAGGAGATTAGAAATAGGTGCTACTGTACTGCTATGCATTGGATGATAGAATAAAGACACGTGTTTGGAGTTTTCCCTTGTCAGAGAGACGGAGAGAGAGACGGAGAGAGACGGAGAGAGAGACGGAGAGAGACAGAGAGAGACGGAGAGAGAGACGGAGAGGGAGACGGAGAGAGACAGAGAGAGAGACGGAGAGAGAGACGGAGAGAGAGACGGAGAGAGAGACGGAGAGAGACAGAGAGAGAGACGGAGAGAGAGACGGAGAGAGACAGAGAGAGAGACGGAGAGAGAGACGGAGAGAGAGACGGAGAGAGAGACGGAGAGAGACGGAGAGAAAGACGGAGAGAGACAGAGAGAGACGGAGAGGGAGACGGAGAGGGAGACGGAGAGAGACAGAGAGAGAGACGGAGAGAGAGACGGAGAGAGAGACAGAGAGAGAGACGGAGAGAGACAGAGAGAGAGACGGAGAGAGAGACGGAGAGAGAGACGTAGAGAGAGACGTGGAGAGACGTAGAGAGACGTGGAGAGAGACGGAGAGAGAGACGTAAGAGAGACGTGGAGAGAGAGACGGAGAGAGAGACGGAGAGAGAGACGGAGAGAGAGACGTAGAGAGAGACAGAGAGAAAGTGAGAGAGAGACGGAGCAAGAGATAGTTCCACGAAAAGAGGGCCTTTTTGGGTCTCTGATATTTTTTTTGTAGAACTTGGGCACAAACGTTTAATTTTAAAAGCCTGTTATATTAAATAAAGTGCCCTTTAATATTGAACACACGAAGAACTCCATAAATATGCCTTTTTTTTTTGTATGAATAAATGATGTATTTTGACATGAACTGTGTAAATTCATGGAAGATTTTAACCCATCATTGTAAAGCTTTAGCTATTTGGTTGCTTATTAAAACAGTCATTTCTGAAGATGCTTATTTAATTAATGTGATTGTTTTATTTGTTTTATTTTATATGATTGATTAGTGATTCATTTACATATGTCCCTCATTTTAAAAAGGTCAACCCCCCCCTGTTACGTGAACTGAACTCAAACAACAATTTTATTATTGTGACACTATTCCTTTAAAAAATAAATAATAATAATTTAAAAAATAAACATTGACCATATAAAGCCTTGTTCACATTGGAAGTTTGAAGTGACTCGGATCCTATTGTTTTGCATATCTAATTTGAATCAGTTGTTTTTCCCAGCAGTCTGAACAGCCAAAAAAGGACATGGAATAGGATATTTCCGGCCACAATTCAAACCACATTTGCAGGTGGTTTTAAAATCAGATACAAATCTGATTCCTAGCCATGTGACTTGTGTCTGAACGGTCAAATCTGATGTAAGTGGTTTTTAGACTGTTATTTGGCATATTGCTTGCCAGCTGCTCTGTTGACAGTTTGACAAGAACATGTTCTAGCTAACTAGCTGGTTAATCGTTTACAAAAAAATTAGTGAACGTGGTCGAAAACTAAACAGCTACCTAGCTAGTTGACTGGTGTGGCTAGAAAACTAAACAGCTAGCTAGCTAGTTGACTGGTGTGGCTACCTAGCTAGTCGACTGGTGTGGCTACCTAGCTAGTTGATTGCTGTGGCTAGAAAACTAAACAGCTAGCTAGCTAGATGACTGCTGTGGCTTCCTAGCTAGTTGACTGCTGTGGCTAGCTAGCTAGTTGACTGCTGTGGCTAGAAAAACTAAACAGCTAGCTAGCTAGATGACTGCTGTGGCTAGCTAGCTAGTTGACTGCTGTGGCTAGAAAACTAAACAGCTAGCTACCTAGCTAGTTGACTGGTGTGGCTACCTAGCTAGTTGATTGCTGTGGCTAGAAAACTAAACAGCTAGCTAGCTAGATGACTGCTGTGGCTTCCTAGCTAGTTGACTGATGTGGCTACCTAGCTAGTTGACTACTGTGTCAAGAAAACTAAACAACTAGCTAGCTAGATGACTGATGTGGCTAGAAAACTAAACAGCTAGCTAGCTAGTTGACTGCTGTGGCTACCTAGCTAGTTGACTGCTACGGCTACCTAGCTAGTTGACTGCTGAGGCTCGAAAACGAAACAGCTAGCTAGCTAGATGACTGCTGTGGCTAGAAAACTAAACAGCTAGCTAGCTAGATGAGTGCTGTGGCTAGAAAACTAAACAGCTAGCTAGCTAGATGAGTGCTGTGGCTAGAAAACTAAACAGCTAGCTAGCTAGATGAGTGCTGTGGATAGCCAAAAAAAGGACTCGTTTTAAAAGTTGGTTTATCTTATCCTTGAAGAATTAAAATATATTTAGATTTGGTTGACACTTTTTTGGTTACTACATGATTCCACATGTGTTATTTCATAGTTGATGTCTTAACTATTATTTTAGAAAATTATAGAAAATTGTAAAAAATAAACTTTTGACTGGTACTGTATGTGACGTGGGCCTGTGGACGGGAGGGTAAGGGGGGGGTGGGGGTAGCAGCAGAACGAACCCGTCGATGATGAGGTGTTGGTAGGGGGCCTTCTGATCACAGACAGGACACACCCACGTGGGTTTCTTCTCATTCATCTGGATGTAAAGCGTAGCGTCGAAACACTGGAGGTGGGAACACGTCAGCGCTCTGCACGGGATCATCAGACGCATCTTCCCCAGCTAGACAGGAAACAGGAAACAGAAGGATGAGTATTGTGCTGTTTGTAGCAGAACTTCTGATTGTGATGTGGTTGTTTTACCTAATCTACCTACTTTTACCCAAGTTGATCACTGATTGATCGATTCTGATTAAGAACGTCTGCTATATAACTAAAACGTAAATGAGTGTACGTACCGGACAGAGCAGAGAGACTCGTAGACTGGTGGTCGCAATCTCACTGTCCGGGTCAGCTGTTAACTTCTCTTTGACTGTGGAGAGAGAGAGAGACAACACAATCTCACTGTCAGGGTCAGCTGTTAACTTCTCTCTGACTGTGGAGAGAGAGAGACAACACAATCTCACTGTCCGGGTCTGCTGTTAACTTCTCTCTGACTGTGGAGAGAGAGAGAGACAACACAATATCACTGTCCGGGTCAGCTGTTAACTTCTCTCTGACTGTGGAGAGAGAGAGACAACACAATCTCACTGTCAGCTGTTAACTTCTCTCTGACTGTAGAGAGAGAGACAACACAATCTCACTGTCAGCTGTTAACTTCTCTCTGACTGTGGAGAGAGAGAGACAACACAATATCACTGTCCGGGTCAGCTGTTAACTTCTCTCTGACTGTGGAGAGAGAGAGACAACACAATCTCACTGTCCGGGTCAGCTGTTAACTTCTCTCTGACTGTGGAGAGAGAGAGACAACACAATCTCACTGTCAGGGTCAGCTGTTAACTTCTCTCTGACTGTGGAGAGAGAGAGAGACAACACAATCTCACTGTCAGCTGTTAACTTCTCTCTGACTGTGGAGAGAGAGAGACAACACAATCTCACTGTCAGGGTCAGCTGTTAACTTCTCTCTGACTGTGGAGAGAGAGAGAGACAACACAATCTCACTGTCAGGGTCTGCTGTTAACTTCTCTGACTGTGGAGAGAGAGACAACACAATCTCTGCTGTTAACTTCTCTGACTGTGGAGAGAGAGAGAGACAACACAATCTCTGCTGTTAACTTCTCTGACTGTGGAGAGAGAGACAACACAATCTCTGCTGTTAACTTCTCTGACTGTGGAGAGAGAGAGAGACAACACAATCTCTGCTGTTAACTTCTCTGACTGTGGAGAGAGAGAGAGACAACACAATCTCTGCTGTTAACTTCTCTGACTGTGGAGAGAGAGAGAGACAACACAATCTCTGCTGTTAACTTCTCTGACTGTGGAGAGAGAGAGAGACAACACAATCTCTGCTGTTAACTCCTCTGACTGTGGAGAGAGAGAGAGACAACACAATCTCTGCTGTTAACTTCTCTGACTGTGGAGAAAGAGAGACAACACAATCTCTGCTGTTAACTTCTCTGACTGTGGAGAGAGAGAGAGACAACACAATCTCTGCTGTTAACTTCTCTGACTGTGGAGAGAGAGAGAGACAACACAATCTCTGCTGTTAACTTCTCTGACTGTGGAGAGAGAGAGAGACAACACAATCTCTGCTGTTAACTTCTCTGACTGTGGAGAGAGAGAGAGACAACACAATCTCTGCTGTTAACTTCTCTGACTGTGGAGAGAGAGAGAGACAACACAATCTCTGCTGTTAACTCCTCTGACTGTGGAGAGAGAGAGAGACAACACAATCTCTGCTGTTAACTTCTCTGACTGTGGAGAAAGAGAGACAACACAATCTCTGCTGTTAACTTCTCTGACTGTGGAGAGAGAGAGAGACAACACAGAGACAACACAGAGACATAATGAGCTGGATGGCACCAATAAAGATGACGTTCCCAATCCCCCAGCTTGGTGCCTTAAGAGTCAGCTCCTATGGTCCATTAGGGTCTTGGGTTCACAGTACCAACAGATCTGGGACGAGGCCTGGCAGCACAGTCTAATACCAGAGAGCCACCTACTGAGAGCTCTGGAGTGGTCTGGGTTGCGGATGCCTTTGGCTCGTAGTCTCTGTAGCAGGGTTGTGGATGTCTGCTGTCTCGCCAGGTAGACTGCCATGGAGAAATTCTGAGAGAGGAGGCAGGACAACAGGGAGGGAGGTTATCACAGTGAACCACCATGACACAAAACAATGTAACAGAATAGAATAACATTCTCCATGCTCTGTGGGGCTTCGCAGCAGCAGCCACATGGTACATAAACACTGGTCTATATCTTTATGCCACAGCTTTATCCAACAGTCTTTGCTAACATCTATTTCAGTAGTTTGCCAGCCAGCCAGCCTGCCAGCCTGCCTTAGGGTTGCAAAATACTGGTCATGTTCCCAAATTTCCCAGGTTTCCAGAAATCCTGGTTGGTGGATTCTGGATTTCTTGCTTAATCCTATCTGATCCCGGGAATCTTCCAATCGGGATTCTAAATAACCTGCCTAACTCTGAGGTCCATGACATCACAATAGATTCCTTACCCTGCCTATCTCTGAGGTCCACGACATCACAATAGATTCCTTACCCTGCCTATCTCTGAGGTCCACGACACCACGATAGATTCCTTACCCTGCCTAACTCTGAGGTCCATGACATCACAATAGATTCCTTACCCTGCCTATCTCTGAGGTCCATGACATCACAATAGATTCCTTACCCTGCCTATCTCTGAGGTCCATGACATCACGATAGATTCCTTACCCTGTCTATCTCTGAGGTCCATGACATCACAATAGATTCCTTACCCTGCCTATCTCTGAGGTCCACGACACCACGATAGTGTTGGGCACTGTGGTGGACAGTCTGACCAGTGACGTGATGTTGATGGGGCGACTCGGCCGTTTGGGTTCCACTCCGTTTTTGGTTGGAGGAAGGTAGCTCTGAGGAAGAGGTGAGACAACATGGGTCAATGTCAAGTTGGGAAGAGCAGGACGCTAGGCTAACAAATCCAAGAATGGTGGGTTCAAGTCCCACAGGGATAACATACACTGAACACAAACACAACTGAGTTACAGTTCAGATAAGGAAATCAGTCAATTGAGAAATGTATTGGGCCCTAATCTATGGATTTCACATGACTGGGAAAACAGATCTGCATCTGTTGGTCACAGATACCTTAACAAAAAGGTAGGGGTGTGATCAGAAAACCAGTCAGTATCTGGTGTGGATCAGAAAACCAGTCAGTATCTGGTGTGATCAGAGAACCAGTCAGTATCTGGTGTGGATCAGAAAACCAGTCAGTATCTGGTGTGGATCAGAAAACCAGTCAGTATCTGGTGTGATCAGAAAACCAGTCAGTATCTGGTGTGGATCAGAAAACCAGTCAGTATCTGGTGTGGATCAGAAAACCAGTCAGTATCTGGTGTGATCAGAAAACCAGTCAGTATCTGGTGTGATCAGAAAACCAGTCAGTATCTGGTGTGATCAGAAAACCAGTCAGTATCTGGTGTGATCAGAAAACCAGTCAGTATCTGGTGTGATCAGAAAACCAGTCAGTATCTGGTGTGGATCAGAAAACCAGTCAGTATCTGGTGTGGATCAGAAAACCAGTCAGTATCTGGTGTGGATCAGAAAACCAGTCAGTATCTGGTGTGGATCAGAAAACCAGTCAGTATCTGGTGTGATCAGAAAACCAGTCAGTATCTGGTGTGATCAGAAAACCAGTCAGTATCTGGTGTGGATCAGAAAACCAGTCAGTATCTGGTGTGATCAGAAAACCAGTCAGTATCTGGTGTGGATCAGAAAACCAGTCAGTATCTGGTGTGGATCAGAAAACCAGTCAGTATCTGGTGTGATCAGAAAACCAGTCAGTATCTGGTGTGATCAGAAAACCAGTCAGTATCTGGTGTGATCAGAAAACCAGTCAGTATCTGGTGTGATCAGAAAACCAGTCAGTATCTGGTGTGATCAGAAAACCAGTCAGTATCTAGTGTGGATCAGAAAACCAGTCAGTATCTGGTGTGGATCAGAAAACCAGTCAGTATCTGGTGTGGATCAGAAAACCAGTCAGTATCTGGTGTGGATCAGAAAACCAGTCAGTATCTGGTGTGATCAGAAAACCAGTCAGTATCTGGTGTGATCAGAAAACCAGTCAGTATCTGGTGTGGATCAGAAAACCAGTCAGTATCTGGTGTGGATCAGAAAACCAGTCAGTATCTGGTGTGGATCAGAAAACCAGTCAGTATCTGGTGTGGATCAGAAAACCAGTCAGTATCTGGTGTGGATCAGAAAACCAGTCAGTATCTGGTGTGGATCAGAAAACCAGTCAGTATCTGGTGTGGATCAGAAAACCAGTCAGTATCTGGGGTGGATCAGAAAACCAGTCAGTATCTGGGGTGGATCAGAGAACCAGTCAGTATCTGGTGTGGATCAGAAAACCAGTCAGTATCTGGTGTGGATCAGAAAACCAGTCAGTATCTGGTGTGATCAGAAAACCAGTCAGTATCTGGTGTGATCAGAAAACCAGTCAGTATCTGGTGTGATCAGAAAACCAGTCAGTATCTGGTGTGGATCAGAAAACCAGTCAGTATCTGGTGTGGATCAGAAAACCAGTCAGTATCTGGTGTGGATCAGAAAACCAGTCAGTATCTGGTGTGGATCAGAAAACCAGTCAGTATCTGGTGTGGATCAGAAAACCAGTCAGTATCTGGTGTGGATCAGAAAACCAGTCAGTATCTGGGGTGGATCAGAAAACCAGTCAGTATCTGGGGTGGATCAGAAAACCAGTCAGTATCTGGGGTGGATCAGAGAACCAGTCAGTATCTGGTGTGGATCAGAAAACCAGTCAGTATCTGGTGTGGATCAGAAAACCAGTCAGTATCTGGTGTGATCAGAAAACCAGTCAGTATCTGGTGTGATCAGAAAACCAGTCAGTATCTGGTGTGATCAGAAAACCAGTCAGTATCTGGTGTGATCAGAAAACCAGTCAGTATCTGGTGTGGATCAGAAAACCAGTCAGTATCTGGTGTGATCAGAAAACCAGTCAGTATCTGGTGTGATCAGAAAACCAGTCAGTATCTGGTGTGATCAGAAAACCAGTCAGTATCTGGTGTGATCAGAAAACCAGTCAGTATCTGGTGTGGATCAGAAAACCAGTCAGTATCTGGTGTGATCAGAAAACCAGTCAGTATCTGGTGTGATCAGAAAACCAGTCAGTATCTGGTGTGGATCAGAGAACCAGTCAGTAGCTGGTGTGATCAGAAAACCAGTCAGTATCTGGTGTGATCAGAAAACCAGTCCGTATCTGGTGTGACCATTTGCCTCATGCAGCTCCTCATACATCTCCTTCACATAGAGTTGATCAGGCTGTTGATTGTGGCCTGTGGAATGTTGTCCCACTCCTCTTCAACGGCTGTGTGAAGTGGCTGGATATTGATGGGAACTGGAACACGCTGTCCAACATGTCGATCCACAGCATCCCCAACATGCTCAAATGGGTGACATTTCTGGTGAGAATGCAGGCCATGGAAGCTTCCAGGAATTGTGTCCAGATCCTTGCGACATGGGGCCGAGTATCGTCGTGCTGAAACATGAGGTGACGGCGGCGGATGAATGGCCCGACAATGGGCCAAAAGGATCTCGTCACGGTATCTCTGTGCACTCAAATTGCAAATCGATAAAATGCATTTGTGTTTGTTGTCCGTAGCTTCTGCCTGCCCCATACCATAACCCCACCACCACCATGGGGCACTCTGTTCACAACGTTGACGTCAGCAAACACCATAACCCCACCACCACCATGGGGAACTCTATTCACAACATTGACATCAGTAAACACCATAACCCCACCACCACCATGGGGAACTCTATTCACAACATTGACATCAGTAAACACCATAACCCCACCACCACGGGGCACTCTATTCACAACATTGACATCAGTAAACACCATAACCCCACCACCACCATGGGGCACTCTATTCACAACATTGACATCAGTAAACACCATAACCCCACCACCACCATGGGGAACTCTATTCACAACATTGACATCAGTAAACACCATAACCCCACCACCACCATGGGGAACTCTATTCACAACATTGACATCAGTAAACACCATAACCCCACCACCACCATGGGGAACTCTATTCACAACATTGACATCAGTAAACACCATAACCCCACCACCACCATGGGGAACTCTATTCACAACATTGACATCAGTAAACACCATAACCCCACCACCACCATGGGGAACTCTATTCACAACATTGACATCAGTAAACACCATAACCCCACCACCACCATGGGGAACTCTATTCACAACATTGACATCAGTAAACACCATAACCCCACCACCACCATGGGGCACTCTGTTCACAACGCTGACATCAGCAAACCGCTCGCCCACACGGCGCAATACACGCTGTCTGCCATCTGCCCGGTACACGTGAAACCGGGATTCATCCGTGAAGAGCACACTTCTCCAGCGTGCCAGTGACCATCGAAGGTGAGCATTTGCCCACGGAAATCGGTTACGACGTCGAACTGCAATCAGGTCAAGACGACGGGCCCACAGATGAGCAGTTTCTGCAGAAATTATTTTGGTTGTGCAAACCCAGTTTAATCAGCTGTATGAGGGACTGGTCTTAAGACGATGTGGAGATCCTGGGTTGGCGTGGTTACACGTGGTCTGCGGTTGTCAGGCCCGGTTAAACGTACTGCCAAATTCGCTAAAATGATGGAGGTGGCTCATGGTAGAGAAATTAAACATTACATTCTCTGGCTACTGCTCTGGTGGACATTCCTGCAGTCAACATGCCAAATGTGTTGTGCGACAAATCTGCACATTTTAGAATGGCCTTTTATTGTCCCCAGCACAAGGTGCACCTGTGTAATGATGATGGTGTATTAATCAGCTTCTTGATATGCCACACGTGTCAGGTGGATGGATTATATTGGCAAAGGGAGAAATGCTCACTAACAGGGATGTAAACAAATTTGAAAGAAATATGATTTTTTTGCGCGTTTGGAACATTTCTGGGATCTTTTATTTCAGCTCATGAAACGTGGGACCAACACGTGGGACCAACACGTGGGACCAACACGTGGGACCAACACTTGGGACCAACACGTGGGACCAACACTTGGGACCAACACGTGGGACCAACACGTGGGACCAACACTTGGGACCAACACTTGGGACCAACACTTGGGACCAACACGTGGGACCAACACGTGGGACCAACACTTGGGACCAACACGTGGGACCAACACGTGGGACCAACACGTGGGACCAACACTTGGGACCAACACGTGGGACCAACACGTGGGACCAACACGTGGGACCAACACTTGGGACCAACACGTGGGACCAACACGTGGGACCAACACTTGGGACCAACACGTGGGACCAACACGTGGGACCAACACGTGGGACCAACACTTGGGACCAACACGTGGGACCAACACGTGGGACCAACACTTGTCATGTTGAGTCTATATTTTTTCCTGGGTGTACTAAAATAAAAGGTATTACTGTCAAGCACTTTGGATAAAAGTGTCATTACTTGAGCATTGCTTAATGCAGCGTTTCCCAATCCTGGTCCCAGGGAACAAAAGGAGTGCAAACTAACACATTTGATTCAATGAAAGGCTTGATGAGGAGCTGATGAGTGCAATAATGTGTTTTAGTATGAGGGCAAATACACACCATGTAGGGCCAGGATAATGTTTTAGTACCAGAGCACCATATAGGACCAGGATAATGTTTTAGTACCAGGGCACCATATAGGACCAGGATAATGTTTTAGTACTAGAGCACCATATAGGACCAGGATAATGTTTTAGTACCAGACCACCATATAGGACCAGGATAATGTTTTAGTACCAGACCACCATGTAGGGCCAGGATAATGTTTTAGTACCAGACCACCATATAGGACCAGGATAATGTTTTAGTACCAGACCACCATATAGGACCAGGATAATGTTTTAGTACCAGACCACCATGTAGGGCCAGGATAATGTTTTAGTACCAGACCACCATATAGGACCAGGATAATGTTTTAGTACCAGACCACCATATAGGACCAGGATAATGTTTTAGTACCAGACCACCATGTAGGACCAGGATAATGTTTTAGTTCTAGAGCAAAGATACACCATGAAGGACCAGGATAATGTTTTAGTACTAGAGCACCATGTAGGACCAGGATAATGTTGTAGTACTAGACCACCATATAGGACCAGGATAATGTTTTAGTACCAGGGCAAAGACACACCATGTCGGATCCCAGCACTAGGACTGAGAAACAAATGGTTTAATGAGTAAGGTATTGGTTATGAAATGTCACGTATTTATGCTATAAAATACATTTTACCAAGACAAATATGATAATTCATGTTCTGAATCGTTCAATGAGGTGTTTCTATAACATATTGTATGTATTGTGCCTTGTCTTGTTGTCTCTAACCTTCTTACCCGTTGTGCTGTTGTCTGTGCCCAATAATGTTTGTACCATGTTGTGTTGCTACCATGTTGTTGTCATGTTGTGCTGCTACCATGTTGTGTGGCTACCATGTTTTTGTTATGTTGTATTGCTACCACGTTGTTGTCATGTTGTGTTGCTACCATGTTGTGTTGCTACCATGTTGTGTCGCTACCATGTTGTTGTCATGTTGTGTTGCTGCCGTGCTGTTGTCATGTGTTGCTGCCGTCATGTTGTGTTGTTGTCTCTCTTTATGTAGTGTTGTGTTGTCTCTGTATTTTTCCTTATTTAAAAAATAAAATAAAAAACCACAGGAATCCATGGATTTACTCAGTAATTTTGGCCATCCTAAAGGGGTAAAATGCTTTGAATGAATTATGATAGAGACATGAGGTTTGGCCCACAGCTTTTCTTAGAGAATTATGTACATAATTAACACGTTCATTTTTACCCATTGGTCAAAACATGGGTTTTTGATTGGCCACCCTAGAAAAGGTTAGTCGGCTGTCAGACCGACTCACCGGGAGGTTGCAGGGCTTGCTGTTGACTTTCACACACAGGTTGGACGGGAAATGATCCTCCTGGGCACAGCTCGTCTCTGACAAACAAAACCTGGGAGAAAGACCACGGATCAATAACAAATAACAGAGATTAATAAAATCGATAGGAATACCACAGAGATGAATAACCAATTCAAAAATCACAGACACATCCATAAACAACTGACAGGCAGTCATATTTATTTTATTATTTTCTTGTTTTTTTTTTAAAGAGAGAGTGATCCCCCAAAAAGACCACAACAAAATACTTTCCGTCTTTGGGAGATGATATATATACACAAAAAAATATCTACACACAATACCCCCCATAACGACAAAGTGAAAATATGCTTTTTTTTTCAGCTAATGAAATACAGAAATCTAATTTACATCTAACACCATACACCCCTCAGTCAATACTTTGTAGAAGCACCTTTGTCAGCGATTACAGCTGTGAGTCTTTCTGGGTGAGTCTCTAAGAGCGGTGAGTCTTTCTGGGTAAGTCTCTAAGAGCTGTGAGTCTTTCTGGGTGAGTCTCTAAGAGCTGTGAGTCTTTCTGGGTGAGTCTCTAAGAGCTGTGAGTCTTTCTGGGTGAGTCTCTAAGAGCTGTGAGTCTTTCTGGGTAATTATCTAAGAGCGATTACAGCTGTGAGTCTTTCTGGGTAAGTCTCTAAGAGCTGTGAGTCTTTCTGGGCAATTATCTAAGAGCTGTGAGTCTTTCTGGGTAAGTCTCTAAGAGCTGTGAGTCTTTCTGGGTGAGTCTCTAAGAGCTGTGAGTCTTTCTGGGTAATTATCTAAGAGCTGTGAGTCTTTCTGGGTGAGTCTCTAAGAGCTGTGAGTCTTTCTGGGTAATTATCTAAGAGCGATTACAGCTGTGAGTCTTTCTGGGTAATTATCTAAGAGCTGTGAGTCTTTCTGGGTAAGTCTCTAAGAGCTGTGAATCTTTCTGGGTAAGTCTCTAAGAGCTGAGAGTCTTTCTGGGTGAGTCTCTAAGAGCTGTGAGTCTTTCTGGGTGAGTCTCGAAGAGCTGTGAGTCTTTCTGGGTGAGTCTCTAAGAGCTGTGAGTCTTTCTGGGTGAGTCTCTAAGAGCTGTGAGTCTTTCTGGGTGAGTCTCTAAGAGCTGTGAGTCTTTCTGGGTGAGTCTCTAAGAGATGTGAGTCTTTCTGGGTGAGTCTCTAAGAGCTGTGAGTCTTTCTGGGTGAGTCTCTAAGAGCTGTGAGTCTTTCTGGGTGAGTTTCTAAGAGCTGTGAGTCTTTCTGGGTGAGTCTAAGAGCTGTGAGTCTTTCTGGGTGAGTCTCTAAGAGCTGTGAGTCTTTCTGGGTGAGTCTCTAAGAGCTGTGAGTCTTTCTGGGTGAGTCTAAGAGCTGTGAGTCTTTCTGGGTGAGTCAAAGAGCTGTGAGTCTTTCTGGGTGAGTCTCTAAGAGCTGTGAGTCTTTCTGGGTGAGTCTCTAAAAGCTGTGAGTCTTTCTGGGTGAGTCTCTAAGAGCTGTGAGTCTTTCTGGGTGAGTCTCTAAGAGCTGTGAGTCTTTCTGGGTAATTATCTAAGAGCTGTGAGTCTTTCTGGGTGAGTCTCTAAGAGCTGTGAGTCTTTCTGGGTAATTATCTAAGAGCGATTACAGCTGTGAGTCTTTCTGGGTAATTATCTAAGAGCTGTGAGTCTTTCTGGGTAAGTCTCTAAGAGCTGTGAATCTTTCTGGGTAAGTCTCTAAGAGCTGTGAGTCTTTCTGGGTAAGTCTCTAAGAGCTGAGAGTCTTTCTGGGTGAGTCTCTAAGAGCTGTGAGTCTTTCTGGGTGAGTCTCGAAGAGCTGTGAGTCTTTCTGGGTGAGTCTCTAAGAGCTGTGAGTCTTTCTGGGTGAGTCTCTAAGAGCTGTGAGTCTTTCTGGGTGAGTCTCTAAGAGCTGTGAGTCTTTCTGGGTGAGTCTCTAAGAGCTGTGAGTCTTTCTGGGTGAGTCTCTAAGAGCTGTGAGTCTTTCTGGGTGAGTCTCTAAGAGCTGTGAGTCTTTCTGGGTGAGTCTCTAAGAGCTGTGAGTCTTTCTGGGTGAGTCTCTAAGAGCTGTGAGTCTTTCTGGGTGAGTCTAAGAGCTGTGAGTCTTTCTGGGTTAGTCTCTAAGAGCTGTGAGTCTTTCTGGGTGAGTCTCTAAGAGCTGTGAGTCTTTCTGGGTGAGTCTAAGAGCTGTGAGTCTTTCTGGGTGAGTCTAAGAGCTGTGAGTCTTTCTGGGTGAGTCTCTAAGAGCTGTGAGTCTTTCTGGGTGAGTCTCTAAAAGCTGTGAGTCTTTCTGGGTGAGTCTCTAAGAGCTGTGAGTCTTTCTGTGAGAGTCTCTAAGAGCTTTATACACCAGGATTGTGCAACATTTGTCCATTCTTTTTTTTAAATCTTCAAGCTCTGTCAAATTGACAACCATTTTCAGGTCTTAGATTTTCAAGTAGATTTAAGTCAAAACTGTAACTTGGTTACTCAGGAATATTCTCTGTCTTCTGGGTGAGTCTCTAAGAGCTGTGAGTCTTTCTGGGTAATTATCTAAGAGCGATTACAGCTGTGAGTCTTTCTGGGTAAGTCTCTAAGAGCTGTGAGTCTTTCTGGGTAATTATCTAAGAGCTGTGAGTCTTTCTGGGTGAGTCTCTAAGAGCTGTGAGTCTTTCTGGGTAATTATCTAAGAGCGATTACAGCTGTGAGTCTTTCTGGGTAAGTCTCTAAGAGCTGTGAGTCTTTCTGGGTAAGTCTCTAAGAGCTGTGAATCTTTCTGGGTAAGTCTCTAAGAGCTGTGAGTCTTTCTGGGTGAGTCTCGAAGAGCTGTGAGTCTTTCTGGGTGAGTCTCTAAGAGCTGTGAGTCTTTCTGGGTGAGTCTCTAAGAGCTGTGAGTCTTTCTGGGTGAGTCTCTAAGAGCTGTGAGTCTTTCTGGGTGAGTCTCTAAGAGCTGTGAGTCTTTCTGGGTGAGTCTCTAAGAGCTGTGAGTCTTTCTGGGTGAGTCTCTAAGAGCTGTGAGTCTTTCTGGGTGAGTCTCTAAGAGCTGTGAGTCTTTCTGGGTGAGTCTCTAAGAGCTGTGAGTCTTTCTGGGTGAGTCTAAGAGCTGTGAGTCTTTCTGGGTTAGTCTCTAAGAGCTGTGAGTCTTTCTGGGTGAGTCTCTAAGAGCTGTGAGTCTTTCTGGGTGAGTCTAAGAGCTGTGAGTCTTTCTGGGTGAGTCTAAGAGCTGTGAGTCTTTCTGGGTGAGTCTCTAAGAGCTGTGAGTCTTTCTGGGTGAGTCTCTAAAAGCTGTGAGTCTTTCTGGGTGAGTCTCTAAGAGCTGTGAGTCTTTCTGTGAGAGTCTCTAAGAGCTTTATACACCAGGATTGTGCAACATTTGTCCATTCTTTTTTTTAAATCTTCAAGCTCTGTCAAATTGACAACCATTTTCAGGTCTTAGATTTTCAAGTAGATTTAAGTCAAAACTGTAACTTGGTTACTCAGGAATATTCTCTGTCTTCTTGTTTAGCAACTCCAGTGTAGATTTGGCCTTGTGTTTTAGGTTATTGTCCTGCTGAAAGGTGAATTCATCTCCCAGAGTTAGGTGGAAAGCAGACTGAAGCAGGGTTTCCTCTAGGATTTTGCCTGTGTTTAGCTTCAGTCCATTTAATTTTTATCCTGAAAAACTCCCCAGTCCTTAATTACAAGCATACCCTTAACATGATGCAGCCACCACTATGCTTGAAAATATGGCAAGTGGTACTCAGTAATGTGTTGTATTGGATTTGCCCCAAACATAACACTTTGTATTCAGGACATAAAGTTAATTGCAGTATTACTTTAGTGCCTTTTTGCAAACGGGATGTTATTGAAAAAAATATATTCTCCCTTCTTTCACTCTGTCATTTAGGTTAGTATTGTGGAGTAACTACAATGTTGTTGATCCATCCTCAGTTTTCTCCAATCACAGCCATTGAACTCTGTAACTGTTTTAAAGTCACCATTGGCCTCATGGTGAAATCCCTGAGCAGTTTCCTTCCTCTCCGGCAACTGAGTTAGGAAGGACGCCTGTATCTTTGTAGTGACTGGGTGTATTGATACACCATCCAAACTGGAATGAATAACTTCACCATGCTCAAAGTTATATGCAAATGCCTGTAAGGTGCTCTTTGCAAGGCATTGGAAAACCTCCCTGGTCTGTGGTTGAATCGGTGTTTGTTCAACTGAGGGACCTTACAGATAATTGTATGTGTGGGGGTACAGAGATGATGTGTTCATTTAAAATGAATGCAACTTATGTGATTTGTTAAGCAAATGTTTACTCCCAAACTTATTTAGGCTTGATATAACAAAGGGGTTGAATGCTTATAGGCTCAATATATTTTGAATCTTTTACATTTAAAAAAAAAAAAAAAAATTGTAAAAGTTTTTAAAAACATAATTCCACTTTGACATTATGGGTTATTGTGTGTAAAGCAGTGACCCCATAACCCCCCCCCAAAAAATAAATAAATAAATGTAATCAATTTTATTTCAGTCTGTAAACCAACAAAATGTGGAAAAAGCCAAGGGGTGTGAATACTTGCTCTGTAAGAAGACAGGAAAGCCTTTTACCTTAACTGAACCTGCACCGCAAAGTCACACTTGGTCCCAGAGATGTCCCTGTAGAGACAGAGAGACATACGCTTTAGGTGAGAAGGCAGGTTGACAGTGTTTTGGAGAGTAAATGGCAGCGAGCAAAAAATAACCATATAATTAAAACTAGCTGGGAAGGCTATCCAATGGGAAGGCATTGTTATCCCGTTATCCAATGGGAAGGCATTGTTATCCAATGGGAAGGCTATCCAATGGGAAGGCATTGTTATCCCGTTATCCAATGGGAAGGCATTGTTATCCAATGGGAAGGTATTGTTATCCAATGGGAAGGCACTGATATCCCGTTATCCAATGGGAAGGCATTGTTATCCAATGGGAAGGCATTGTTATCCAATGGGAAGGCACTGTTATCCCGTTATCCAATGGGAAGGCATTGTTATCCAATGGGAAGGCATTGTTATCCAATGGGAAGGCATTGTTATCCAATGGGAAGGCATTGTTATCCAATGGGAAGGCATTGTTATCCCGTTATCCAATGGGAAGGCATTGTTATCCCGTTATTCAATGGGAAGGCATTGTTATCCCATTATCCAAAGGGAAGGCATTGTTATCCCGTTATCCAATGGGAAGGCATTGTTATCCCGTTATCCAATGGGAAGGCATTGTTATCCCGTTATCCAATGGGAAGGCATTGTTATCCCGTTATCCAATGGGAAGGCATTGTTATCCCATTTTCCAATGGGAAGGCATTGTTATCCCATTATCCAATGGGAAGGCATTGTTATCCCATTATCCAATGGGAAGGCATTGTTATCCCATTATCCAATGGGAAGGCATTGTTATCCCGTTATCCAATGGGAAGGCATTGTTATCCCGTTATCCAATGGGAAGGCATTGTTATCCCATTATCCAATGGGAAGGCATTGTTATCCCATTATCCAATGGGAAGGCATTGTTATCCCGTTATCCAATGGGAAGGCATTGTTATCCCATTATCCAATGGGAAGGCATTGTTATCCCGTTATCCAATGGGAAGGCATTGTTATCCCGTTATCCAATGGGAAGGCATTGTTATCCCGTTATCCAATGGGAAGGCATTGTTATCCCGTTATCCAATGGGAAGGCATTGTTATCCCGTTATCCAATGGGAAGGCATTGTTATCCCGTTATCCAATGGGAAGGCATTGTTATCCCGTTATCCAATGGGAAGGCATTGTTATCCCGTTATCCAATGGGAAGGCATTGTTATCCCGTTATCCAATGGGAAGGCATTGTTATCCCGTTATCCAATGGGAAGGCATTGTTATCCCGTTATCCAATGGGAAGGCATTGTTATCCCATTATCCAATGGGAAGGCATTGTTATCCCATTTTCCAATGCGAGTTCCAAATATTGTTACTAGCAATAGGATCACGTGTACTGCATGCATCGATTTGCAGTTTATTAAAACGGTATTATTTTTGTACATATCTATCGAAAATGACACCCAGTGCGTGTATAAATTGAAACCAGTCACATCCTGTTTCTGACAGCCCACCCCTATCTAGACCGCTGAGGACACACCCCACCCCTATCTAGACCGCTGAGGACACACCCCACCCCTATCTAGACCGCTGAGAGAGACTGACGACACAGACGTTCTAGTGGTCTAGATAGGGGTGGGGTGTGTCCTCAGCGGTCTAGATAGGGGTGGGCTGTGTCCTCAGCGGTCTAGATAGGGGTGGGGTGTGTTCTAGTGGTGTAGATAGGGGTGTGTTCTAGTGGTGTAGATAGGGGTGTGTTCTAGTGGTGTAGATAGGGGTGTGTTCTAGTGGTGTAGATATGGGTCGGTTGTGTCCTCAGCGGTCTAGATAGGGGTGGGGTGTGTCCTCAGCGGTCTAGATAGGGGTGGGCTGTGTCCTCAGCGGTCTAGATAGGGGTGGGGTGTGTTCTAGTGGTGTAGATAGGGGTGTGTTCTAGTGGTGTAGATAGGGGTGTGTTCTAGTGGTGTAGATAGGGGTGTGTTCTAGTGGTGTAGATAGGGGTGTGTCCTAGTGGTGTAGATTGGGGTGTGTCCTAGTGGTGTAGATAGGGGTCAGTCTTACATGGAGCTGCTGATCTGCTGGACCTGCTGGGGCGTCAACGCAAAGGCATAACACGTCTCCTGAAACCGCTGACTGTTGTCTGAGGCTGAGGATGAGAGAGAGAGAGAACTAGAACAATCTCATCATACCAACCCCCCTCCCACAAGAAAGAACACAGTCAGTACGAAAATGGAGAAGTTCACAACTGAAAACTAGACATACTTCAGTTACAGCCGTTACAATGCCGGTTACGCTGTGGGTTACCAAGAGATGGGACAGATATGAATATGATATGAATATATGATATGGATATGATAATAATATATGAATATGATATGAATATGATATGAATATGATATGAATGTGATATGATATGAATACGATATGGATATGATATGAATAGGAATATGCTATGACTATGATATGCATATGATATGATATGGATATGAATATTAAATGAACATGATATGAATATGATATGAAGATTATATGAATATGATATGAATATGATATGGATATGAATATTAAATGAATATTCAATTAATATGAATATGATATGAATATGATATGAACCATACACCCTTTATTCTATGGACCTATAACACACAGGATAGACAGACATGCATCTAATTATATGTTTAGAAACAACTGTTAAATAACAATCATTCACCGGTTAAAGCCTTATAGCTTTAATAAAACACAACGTATATGATTATGATTATGAAAACTAGACATACTTCAGTTACAGCCGTTACAATGCCGGTTACGCTGTGGGTTACCAAGAGATGGGACGGATATGAATATGATAATGATATGATAATAACATGAATATGATATGAATGTGATAATAATATGAATATGATATGAATATGATATGAATGTGATATGAATATGATAATAATATGATATGAATATGATAATAATATGAATATGATAATAATATGAATATGATATGATAATAATATGAACATGATATGAATATTATAATAATATGAATATGATATGAATATGACAATAATATGAATATGACAATAATATGAATATGATATGAATACGATATGAATATGATAATAATATGAATATATGATATGAATATGATAATAATATGAATATGATAACGATATGAATACGATATGGATATGATAGGAATAGGAATATGCTATGAAATTAATATGATATGAATATGATATGAAATTAATATTAAATGAATATTACATGAATTTCATATGAATATGATTATGATATGGATATGATATGAATATTAAATGAATATGATATGAATATGACTATGATATGGATATGAATATTAAATGAATATATACTGTCTGTACAAACCAGGTGAATCCAGGTGAAAGCTATGATCCCTTATTGATGTCACTTGTTAAATCCACTTCAATCAGTGTAGATGAAGGGGAGGAGATGGGTTAAAGAAGGATTTTTAAGCCTTGAGACAACTAAGACATGGATTGTGTATGTGTGACCATTCAGAGGGTGAACGGGAAAAACAAACATTTAAGTGCCTTTGAACGAGGGAATGGTAGTAGATGCCAGGCGCACCGGTTTGAGTGTGTCAAGAACTGCAATGCTGCTGTTTTTTTTTTAAAGCTTGTGTATCAACAATGGTCCATCACCCCAAAAGAACATCCAGCCAACTTGACACAACTGTGGGAAGCATTGGAGTCAACATGGGCCAGCATCCCTGTGGAAGCATTAGAGTCAACATGGGCCAGCATCCCTGTGAAAGCATTAGAGTCAACATGGGCCAGCATCCCTGTGGAAGCATTAGAGTCAACATGGGCCAGCATCCCTGTGGAAGCATTGGAGTCAACATGGGCCAGCATCCCTGTGGAAGCATAAGAGTCAACATGGGCCAGCATCCCTGTGGAAGCATTAGAGTCAACATGGACCAGCATCCCTGTGGAAGCATTGGAGTGAACATGGGGCCAGCATCCCTGTGGAAGGCTTTCGACACCTTGTAGAGTCCATGCCCAGTACTAATTGAGGCTGTTCTGAGGACAAACGGTGAGCAAATCAAAATTAGGAAGGTGTTCTTAAATGTTTTGTACACACAGTGTGTGTAAGTCCAAGCACCACTTACCCAGGCTGGTGGGTTTGATGAGCTCATCCAACATGTCGTAGAAGGGCAGCCTCTGGAGCTTCACGTCAGGGTGTACGGGGTGAAGGCCCAGCTCGTGTTTGGGCACCAGCAGAGAGCCAGGCGAGGGGGATCCGTGGCTGTCGAACCCCAGCGAGGTGAGGCCTCCGGGCAGGCTGGAGGTGGAGTGGACACTGGGCAGGGCCAGATCCACCGGAGACAGCATCTTGGCGGGGAAGCGGCGTCTGTACAGCTCCTTCACCTTCATCTGGACAGCGGGGCTGCAGCCGGCCTTAAGGAGGTGCAGGGCTTTGGTCAACAGTTGATGTTTGCGGCCGTGTTTGTTGCGTCCTGCGTAGCCTAGTAACACTTGTAGCTCTGAAACACGAAGGCTCATCACCATTTGCTTTGGGAGGAGGAAAGACAAAAAAAATGTAATTACAAATCAGCATAATTACTTCACAGTACTATAAACATGGAAGATAATAGGATACACGAGTAGAACAACTAAAATTAATTTACATCATATTTTACCCACTTCTTATGTATATACTGTATTCTAGTCAAGGCCTGTCCTATTTAACTACTACTGTCCACTTCATATGTATATACTGTATTCTAGTCATGATTCATCCTATATAACTACTACTGTCCACTTCATATGTATATACTGTATTCTAGTCAAGGCCTGTCCTATTTAACTACTACTGTCCACTTCATATGTATATACTGTATTCTAGTCATGATTCATCCTATATAACTACTACTGTCCACTTCATATGTACATACTGTATTCTAGTCAAGGCCTGTCCTATATAACTACTACTGTCCACTTCATATGTATATACTGTATTCTAGTCAAGGCCTGTCCTATTTAACTACTACTGTCCACTTCATATGTATATACTGTATTCTAGTCAAGGCCTGTCCTATTTAACTACTACTGTCCACTTCATATGTATATACTGTATTCTAGTCATGATTCATCCTATATAACTACTACTGTCCACTTCATATGTATATACTGTATTCTAGTCATGATTCATCCTATATAACTACTACTGTACATATACTATTATATACACGTATTCTTCATA
Organism: Oncorhynchus mykiss; assembly: GCF_013265735.2. Lineage (NCBI taxonomy): Eukaryota > Metazoa > Chordata > Actinopteri > Salmoniformes > Salmonidae > Oncorhynchus > Oncorhynchus mykiss. The sequence goes on along the minus strand of NC_050570.1, from coordinate 3,290,774 downwards.
GATATGTGACTCATTTCAGGAAAACTGTTGCGTGTCCCAGGAGAGCCATTTGAAATGCCTTCTGGGACAGAAATGCCTTCTGGGACTAGAGTATGATTGCTAAGGAGATGGAGAAGGTTCTGGCGTTTGATTGCAAATATGCAGACAGAGTCGAAAAGCGAACACACAGAAGAAGGCTGTTGTGTAAAACCTCCGGATTACATCTTCAAACTTAAGGGCAACCGTGGCAACCTGACAGAGGGAGAAGCGTCCATCCAAGTAAACAAGGATGAGAGTCTAGCTAGCTACATTTTTCAGAAATTACACGTTTCTAATTTTGGTCAGAAAGTCGTTTTCATTTCAAGTTAAAGTGTACTGTTAGCTTGCTAGCTAAAGTTAGCCGGCTGGCTTGCTAAAGTTACGTGTACGATCTGTGTAGGAAAATTATTAGTATCTGAGAGCAATTTGCATTGCTAGTTATAGCCTAAGGTTAGCTAGCTAACATTGAACCTGGTTGGTTAGCAGATTCATGCAGGGTAGTAACATTATGAGTTGGGATTATGGGTCATTGTTTAGCTAGCTAGCTACATGTCTAAACCAAAAGACTTCACTATGCAAATAACTATTTCAATAGAATGTTCATGATGTCTCTGCGGTACATGATGTCTCTGGCTATCTACTCTGATTTCAGAGTTGTTTAGTACATGGCTTCACACGTGGCTAAAGCTTAATAAGAAGGAACGATGCTGAATGGGTGAAGACAAAGAAGAGTTCTCCAGCAGTAGGTACCAAAACATTCCAAGGGCCATTTTCTCAAAAGCAAGGTTACAAGTTCATCAACTTACTAAGCAGAAGTACTTTCCCCATTGTTCCTCAACTGTAGTGTATGATATAACATTTTCTCTACTTTTCATCCAATGTAAAAAAAAAAAAAACACAACTTCAAATTTTGCTACATAAAACCGAACCAGTCGGTCACATATTCTATTCGTATAGTCTACATCATTCCCAGCCATCCATTTACACACAGTACCAATCAAAAGTTAACACCTACTCATTCCAGGGTTTTTCTTTATTTGTACTATTTTCTACATTGTAGAATAATAGTGAAGACATCAAAACTATGAAATAACACATATGGAATCATGTAGTAACCAAAAAAGTGTTAAATCTAAATATAATTTATGTTCTTCAAAGTAGCCACATTTTGCATTGACGACGTCTTTCCATATTCTTGGCATTCTCTCAACCAGCTTCATGAGGTAGTCACCTGGAATGCATTTCAATTAACATGCGTCTTGTTAGGATTTGTGAAATTTCTTTCCTTCTTATTGCATTTGAGCCAATCTGTTGTGTTGTGACAAGGTAGGAGTGATATACAGAAGATAGCCCTATTTGGTAAAAGACCAAGTCCATATTATGGCAAGAACAGCTCAAATAAGCAAAGAGAAACGACAGCCCATCATTACTTTAAGACATGAAGGTCAGTCAATACGTAACGTTTCAAGAAATTTGAAAGCTCCTTCAAGAGCAGTCGCAAAAAAAACATCCAGCTCTATGATGAAACTGTCTCTCATGAGGACCGCCACAGGAATGGAAGACACAGAGTTACCTCAGAGGAGAAGTTTAGAAACTAAAGCTTTGGTTGTCTTCCTCTCAGACTTCCATGTCTTCTCCCTGGACATGATGACGCTTCACTGAGACACGGTAGTGATGACACCGTGGGCCTTGTTGATCTCTGCAACAGACAGGATGCTCTATTTTTTAAAATGTTATTTATCCGTTATCTTGCCAGCATACTTGGGCTTCAGGCAGAACTCTTCGCTTTTTGATGTATTTCAGAACTGCAGTTTCCTCTGCTTGGAGCAACAGTGAAGTGGGCAGGGCAGTACAGATTTCTTCTCTTACATCTGTAAGCAGAGTCTGAACATCAGACAGGATGGCATTGTCTCCCTCAATCCGTGCAATGGCTACTGCTATAGGTTTCAGGAGTTTCAGGCTGCTTACCACTCTCTCCCAAAATACATCATCCAGGAGGATCCTCTTGATGGGGCTGTCCATAATCGGCAGACTGTGATATGGCCATTTCTTAGAGAGACTCCTTCTCCTCAGGAGACTGTCACCACCCCAACTGGTGTTGCTGGGCAGCCTCAACATTTTCTTCTCACTTTGCTTGGTGAGGACTGCTATAACTTGATGACCCTTCACCTACCTAACCATTCCCTTGGCTCTCTTGTAGATTCTATCCATTGTTTTCAGTGCCATGATGTCCTTGAGGAGCAGATTCAATGCATGAGCAGCACAGCCAATGGGTGTGATGTGAGGGTAGGACCCCTCCACTTTAGACCAATCAGTCTTCATGTTCCCAGCATTGTTTGCCACCAGTGCAAATACCTTCTGTGGTCCAAGGTCATCGATGACTGCCTTCAGCTCATCTGCAATGTAGAGACCGGTGTGCCTGTTGTCCCATCTGTCTCACACTCCTCAGCTAGCAGGCTCAAGCAAGCTAAAACCCACCTGGTAGTTTTTTTGCTAACTAACAGAAATTGTTAACAAGTTAGAAATGATTTAAACACACTTTGCTGTAGGCTACTATTTACTAGTTAACAAAAAAAATAAATAATGTATGTATGTCATAATATATTCACCCCCACCCAGTATTGTAATCAAAACTCACCAGAAAGCATGTGAGCCCTTGGCTCAGACAGTGTAGTAGTGTGGCCTCAATAGCATCTCGTTAGTGTGCAAGATGTTGAGAATCAGCTGTACATGTGATGGAAGAATGCACTGTGAGGGTTGCAATTCCATTGAATTGGGGATAGTTTGACCAAAAAGGTTAACTGTTATAAGCTAACTTTTTAAATTAAATTATCCCAATTCCAGGGTTTAACTTCCTATGAAAATTCAGGACATTTTTTTGACCCTTTGCAACCCTAGAGGTGACCAAGAACCAGATGGTCACTCTGACAGAGCTCCTGAGTTCCTCTGTGGAGATGGGAGAACCTTCCAGAAGGACAGCCATCTCTGCAGCACTCCACCAATCAGGCTTTTATGGTAGAGTGGTCAGACGGAAGCCACTCCTCAGTAAAAAGGCACATGACAGCCCGCTTGGAGTTTACCAAAAGGCTCCTAAAAGACTCTCAGACCATGAGAAACAAGACTCTGATGAAACCAAGATTGAACTCTTTGGACCTGAAAGCCAAGAGTCACACCTGGAGGAAACCTGGCACCATCCCTACGGTGAAGCATGGTGGTGGCAGCATCACGTCTGGAGGAAACCTGGCACCATCCCTACGGTGAAGCATGGTGGTGGCAGCATCACGTCTGGAGGAAACCTGGCACCATCCCTACAGTGAAGCATGGTGGTGGCAGCATCACGTCTGGAGGAAACCTGGCACCATCCCTACAGTGAAGCATGGTGGTTGCAGCATCAAGCTGTGGGGACGTTTTTTAGTGACAGGGACTGGTAGACTAGTCAGGATCGAGGGAAAGACGAACAGAGTAAAATACAGAGAGAGACGCTTGATGAAAACCTGCTCCAGAGCACTCAGGACCTCAGACTGTGGTGAAAGCTCACCTTTCCAACAGGACAACGACACTAAGCACACAGCCAAGACAACGCAGGAGTGGTCTCTGAATATCCTTGGCCGGGACTTGATGTGACCATTTGCCGAAACATTTCCTTCAAATAGAGTTGATCAGGCTGTTGATCCTCTTCAATGGCTCTGCATACCTCAGTGGTAAACAGTCAGGACAGGATGCTATGGGTTCCTCCCTACTACCTCAGTGGACTGGTAGACAGCTAGTCAGTGGACTGGTAGACAGCTAGTCAGTGGACTGGTAGACAGCTAGTCAGTGAACTGGTAGACAGCTAGTCAGGACAGGATGCTATGGGTTCCTCCCTACTACCTCAGTGGACTGGTAGACAGCTAGTCAGTGGACTGGTAGACAGCTAGTCAGTGAACTGGTAGACAGCTAGTCAGGACAGGATGCTATGGGTTCCTCCCTACTACCTCAGTGGACTGGTAGACAGCTAGTCAGTGGACTGGTAGACAGCTAGTCAGTGGACTGGTAGACAGCTAGTCAGTGGACTGGTAGACAGCTAGTCAGTGGACTGGTAGACAGCTAGTCAGTGGACTGGTAGACAGCTAGTCAGTGGACTGGTAGACAGCTAGTCAGTGGACTGGTAGACAGCTAGTCAGTGGACTGGTAGACAGCTAGTCAGTGAACTGGTAGACAGCTAGTCAGGACAGGATGCTATGGGTTCCTCCCTACTACCTCAGTGGACTGGTAGACAGCTAGTCAGTGGACTGGTAGACAGCTAGTCAGTGGACTGGTAGACAGCTAGTCAGTGGACTGGTAGACAGCTAGTCAGTGGACTGGTAGACAGCTAGTCAGGACAGGATGCTACTTAGACAGCGTAGAAGGAGCCTCAGATTATTATTATTTTTTTTTAAATGTTGTTGATTGCAAAGTATAATTGTATTGGGATAGTTCCCAATGCAATTATACTTTGCAATCAACAAAAGCAAATCAATCAGCCCCACCCTGACCAACTCTTAACACTTTGTTTGGATTTGCATCAGATAGTTAATGAATGATGAATGGAACAAAAGATAACCGTAGATTCATTGTGATCTAATACACAGGATTAAGCATTTATTTACATAGAACCATGTTCCCACATTGTATTACATAAAGTTACTACACTAGAGTCGGGGGGGGGGTGGCAGCGTAGCCTGGTGGTTAGAGCGTTGGACTAGCAGCCGAAAGGTTGCAAGTTCAAATCCCCGAGCTGACAAGGTACAGTCAGTGCAGTCGTTCTGCCCCCCCCCCTGAACAAGGCAGTTAACCCCACTGTTCCCCGCTAGGCCGTCATTGAAAATAAGAATTTGTTCTTAACTGACTTGCCGAGTTAAATAAAAGGTTAAATAAATACACTTGAAAAATAACAAGAGTCACAAAAGAAGAAGCTTTCTGCAGAAAATAAAAATAAAATAAATCCCTAACAGATTCCGTTTGGGAATCAAATGGGTTCATAGTTATTAAGTCCAAACATAGACGTAGCAACTGCTGATTGGCCAGCCATTAACCTTAAGCTAACTTTAGCTAGCTAAAAACATAGACGTAGCAACTGCTGATTGGCCAGCCATTAACCTTATTAGCTAACTTTAGCTAGGTAAAAACATAGACGTAGCAACTGCTGATTGGCCAGCCATTAACCTTAAGCTAACTTTAGCTAGGTAAAAACATAGACGTAGCAACTGCTGATTGGCCAGCCATTAACGTTAAGCTAACTTTAGCTAGCTAAAAACATAGACGTAGCAACTGCTGATTGGCCAGCCATTAACGTTAAGCTAACTTTAGCTAGCTAAAAACATAGACGTAGCAACTGCTGATTGGCCAGCCATTAACCTTAAGCTAACTTTAGCTAGCTAAAAACATAGACGTAGCAACTGCTGATTGGCCAGCCATTAACCTTAAGCTAACTTTAGCTAGCTAAAAACATAGACGTAGCAACTGCTGATTGGCCAGCCATTAACCTTAAGCTAACTTTAGCTAGCTAAAAACATAGACGTAGCAACTGCTGATTGGCCAGCCATTAACCTTATTAGCTAGCTAAAAACATAGACGTAGCAACTGCTGATTGGCCAGCCATTAACGTTAAGCTAACTTTAGCTAGGTAAAAACATAGACGTAGCAACTGCTGATTGGCCAGCCATTAACCTTAAGCTAACTTTAGCTAGGTAAAAACATAGACGTAGCAACTGCTGATTGGCCAGCCATTAACCTTATTAGCTAGCTAAAAACATAGACGTAGCAACTGCTGATTGGCCAGCCATTAACCTTATTAGCTAGCTAAAAACATAGACGTAGCAACTGCTGATTGGCCAGCCATTAACCTTATTAGCTAGCTAAAAACATAGACGTAGCAACTGCTGATTGGCCAGCCATTAACCTTATTAGCTAGCTAAAAACATAGACGTAGCAACTGCTGATTGGCCAGCCATTAACCTTATTAGCTAGCTAAAAACATAGACGTAGCAACTGCTGATTGGCCAGCCATTAACGTTAAGCTAACTTTAGCTAGGTAAAAACATAGACGTAGCAACTGCTGATTGGCCAGCCATTAACCTTATTAGCTAGCTAAAAACATAGACGTAGCAACTGCTGATTGGCCAGCCATTAACGTTAAGCTAACTTTAGCTAGCTAAAAACATAGACGTAGCAACTGCTGATTGGCCAGCCATTAACCTTAAGCTAACTTTAGCTAGCTAAAAACATAGACGTAGCAACTGCTGATTGGCCAGCCATTAACGTTAAGCTAACTTTAGCTAGCTAAAAACATAGACGTAGCAACTGCTGATTGGCCAGCCATTAACCTTAAGCTAACTTTAGCTAGCTAAAAACATAGACGTAGCAACTGCTGATTGGCCAGCCATTAACCTTAAGCTAACTTTAGCTAGCTAAAAACATAGACGTAGCAACTGCTGATTGGCCAGCCATTAACCTTAAGCTAACTTTAGCTAGCTAAAAACATAGACGTAGCAACTGCTGATTGGCCAGCCATTAACCTTATTAGCTAGCTAAAAACATAGACGTAGCAACTGCTGATTGGCCACCTTATTAGCTAGCTAAAAACATAGACGTAGCAACTGCTGATTGGCCAGCCATTAACTTTAGCCACCGCTAGCTAAAAACATGTGTTTTAAAAATGGACAAAATATGGAGTTGATTTCTGGTAATTTCTGGTGATTTAGACAACAACAAAAAAATTCCCCCATCAAATCCATTAATGCTTTCATTAGCAGTTACCTGAAGTTTAATGTCGGTTTATAGAAAACAAAATCTAGTGGTTCAGTTTCTCTTAGCCCCATAGACTACATTGAGGAACCATCGAACATCAAGTTGTAAAATATTGAACTAGACACTTTAGAGTAGCAGAGACAGCTTGTGAATCAGGAGGATTCAGACTCCAGAGATCAGGGCCCAGACCCATCAAGCATCTTAGGGTTAATTAAACGGATCTTATCCTCAAAGACTCTTGCTTTATGGATAGTGAGGCCCTGAGCACATGTGTGATACGATGAACTACAGATGGGTGGGATTACAGGGAAGCAGAAGCCCCTGGTGAACTACAGATGGGTGGGATTACAGGGAAGCAGAAGACCCTGGTGAACTACAGATGGGTGGGATTACAGGGAAACAGGATGAGAAGCCCCTGGTGAACTACAGATAGGTGGGATTACAGGGAAACAGGATGAGAAGCCCCTGGTGAACTACAGATAGGTGGGATTACAGGGAAACAGGATGAGAAGCCCCTGGTGAACTACAGATAGGTGGGATTACAGGGAAACAGGATGAGAAGCCCCTGGTGAACTACAGATAGGTGGGATTACAGGGAAACAGGATGAGAAGCCCCTGGTGAACTACAGATAGGTGGGATTACAGGGAAACAGGATGAGAAGCCCCTGGTGAACTACAGATGGGTGGGATTACAGGGAAGCAGAAGCCCCTGGTGAACTACAGATGGGTGGGATTACATGGAAGCAGAAGACCCTGGTGAACTACAGATGGGTGGGATTACAGGGATCAGAAGCCCCTGGTGAACTACAGATGGGTGGGAGTACAGGGAAACAGGATGAGAAGCCCCTGGTGAACTACAGATGGGTGGGATTACAGGGAAGCAGAAGACCCTGGTGAACTACAGATGGGTGGGATTACAGGGATCAGAAGCCCCTGGTGAACTACAGATAGGTGGGATTACAGGGAAACAGGATGAGAAGCCCCTGGTGAACTACAGATGGGTGGGATTACAGGGAAGCAGAAGACCCTGGTGAACTACAGATGGGTGGGATTACAGGGAAGCAGAAGCCCCCGGTGAACTACAGATGGGTGGGATTACAGGGAAGCAGAAGACCCTGGTGAACTACAGATGGGTGGGATTACAGGGATCAGAAGCCCCTGGTGAACTACAGATAGGTGGGATTACAGGGAAGCAGAAGACCCTGTGAACTACAGATGGGTGGGATTACAGGGATGAGAAGCCCCTGGTGAACTACAGATAGGTGGGATTACAGGGAAACAGGATGAGAAGCCCCTGGTGAACTACAGATGGGTGGGATTACAGGGAAGCAGAAGACCCTGGTGAACTACAGATGGGTGGGATTACAGGGATCAGAAGCCCCTGGTGAACTACAGATAGGTGGGATTACAGGGAAACAGGATGTGAAGCCCCTGGTGAACTACAGATGGGTGGGATTACAGGGAAGCAGAAGACCCTGGTGAACTACAGATGGGTGGGATTACAGGGAAGCAGAAGACCCTGGTGAACTACAGATGGGTGGGATTACAGGGATCAGAAGCCCCTGGTGAACTACAGATAGGTGGGATTACAGGGAAACAGGATGAGAAGCCCCTGGTGAACTACAGATGGGTGGGATTACAGGGAAGCAGAAGACCCTGGTGAACTACAGATGGGTGGGATTACAGGGAAACAGAAGCCCCTGGTGAACTACAGATGGGTGGGATTACAGGGAAACAGAAGACCCTGGTGAACTACAGATAGGTGGGATTACAGGGACGTACTGGGGATCAGAAGCCAACCCCCAAAACCAACATCATGTAATATTCATACTTAATCAACTACAGAGAAACAAGCACTTCTTTACAGCCCACACAACATATCCTAGAATGGTTATTTAAAATTGCATTAAATATAAAGTCATAACTCTGGCTCACAACAATTTATTCCAGTTTCGTATTTAGCTTTACATTAAAATAGGATGGGCTTGCCATCTTCAACCTAGACTTTAGAGAAAGACCGAATTTCAAAACGGGCACATTCTGCATAATAGTTTGCTAAATGTTTTGGCTAAAAATAGCTTGCTACTTTGCTAGTTAGCTGTGGCTAACCGTGATAGCTAGCTATCTTTTTTGACACCCTTGTAATAACCATATTTTTAACGTCAATCTCGTAATTAGCTAGCTAAGCAGCTATTAGCCACTTAGCCAACTGCTAAACGTGGGAGAGAGAAAATTAACAAATTCAACTGGAAGGTATCAGCTAGCTAGTTAGCTACAAATCTTCAGGGCTGTCTGGTCCAGGCTAATTCTCCCGGTCAGACTGTAGATAGCTAATTTAGGTAACTGTACTCCAATTTTATTTATCACACTGATACATCAAGCCAACTGACATTTACTCATGAGGTGCTGACTTGTTGCACCCTTGACAACTACTGTGATAATTATTATTTGACCATGCTGGTCATTTATGAACATTTGAACATCTTGGCCCCATGTTCTGTTATAATCTCCACCCGGCACAGCCAGAAGAGGACTGGCCACCCCACATAGCCTGGTTCCTCTCTAGGTTTCTTCCTAGGTTCTGGCCTTTCTAGGAGAGTTTGTCCTTGCCACCCCTCATAGCCTGGTTCCTCTCTAGGTTTCTTCCTAGGTTCTGGCCTTTCTGGGGAGTTTTTCCTAGCCACCGTGCTTCTACATCTGCATTGCTTGCTGTTTGGGGTTTTTTCAGGCTGGGTTTCTGTATAAGCACTTTGTGATATCAGCTGATAATCAGCTCCTATGTTGTTCAACTTTCCAAGATATGACTGTGGCTACCACTAACTAGCATGATGATGAAAAAGGGCAGTTTTCCCCCCAAAAAACGAGCAGTATTTCCATCTTTTCAACGAAGCCATGTGGATTAAGGTAACATTCGGAGTACAGTGGTATATCCCATTCCTGAATTGAGGTACGTTTCCCAACCCCACATCTCACACCGGCTCCACGGTGTCTTTATGTAAAGACATGATAGCGTTCCGATCCAAGTGCAGCTCAGTGTAAACACTCCGAAATTATATGATTTGGGTATTTTTCTGGTAAATTAGCATTACTAGTTTCCTGGATAACATTGGGCTCTTTGGCTGGAAAATGATCACTGGCGGATAGAGAACATTAGTATAACAGGGTTCTGGTAAGTATAACAGGGTTCTGGTAAATATAACAGGGTTCTGGTAAGTATAACAGGGTTCTGGTAAGTATAACAGGGTTCTGGTAAATATAACAGGTGTCTGGTAAGTATAACAAGGTTCTGGTAAGTATAACAGGGTTCTGGTAAGTATAACAAGGTTCTGGTAAGTATAACAGGGTTCTGGTAAGTATAACAAGGTTTTGGTAAGTATAGCAGGGTTCTGGTAAGTATAACAGGGTTCTGGTAAGTATAACAGGTGTCTGGTAAGTATAACAAGGTTCTGGTAAGTATAACAGGGTTCTGGCAAGTATAACAGGGTTCTGGTAAGTATAACAGGTGTCTGGTAAGTATAACAAGGTTCTGGTAAGTATAACAGGGTTCTGGTAAGTATAATAAAGGTTCTGGTAAGTATAACAGGGTTCTGGTAAGTATAACAGGTGTCTGGTAAGTATAACAGGGTTCTGGTAAGTATAACAAGGTTATGGTAAGTATAACAGGGCTCTGGTAAGTATAACAAGGTTCTGGTAAGTATAACAAGGTTCTGGTAAGTATAACAGGGTTCTGGTAAGTATAACAAGGTTCTGGTAAGTGTAACAGGGTTCTGGTAAGTGTAACAGGGTTCTGGTAAGTATAACAGGGTTCTGGCAAGTATAACAGGGTTCTGGTAAGTATAACAGGGTTCTGGTAAGTATAACAAGGGTTCTGGTAAGTATAACAAGGTTCTGGTAAGTATAACAAGGTTCTGGTAAGTATAACAAGGTTCTGGTTAGTATAACAGGGTTCTGGTTAGTAGAACAAGGTTCTGGTAAGTATAACAAGGTTCTGGTTAGTATAACAGGGTTCTGGTAAGTATAACAAGGTTCTGGTAAGTATAACAGGGTTCTGGTTAGTATAACAAGGTTCTGGTAAGTATACCAAGGTTCTGGTAAGTATAACAGGGTTCTGGCAAGTATAACAAGGTTATGGTAAGTATAACAAGGTTCTGGCAAGTATAACAAGGGTTCTGGCAAGTATAACAAGGGCTCTGGTAAGTATAACAGGGTTCTGGTAAGTATGACAAGGGTTCTGTTAAGTATACCAGGGTTCTGGTTAGTATAACAGGGTTCTGGTAAGTATAACAAGGGTTCTGGTAAGTATAACAGGGTTCTGGTAAGTATAACAAGGTTCTGGTTAGTATAACAAGGTTCTGGCAAGTATAACAAGGGTTCTGGCAAGTATAACAGGGTTCTGGTAAGTATAACAAGGTTCTGGTTAGTATAACAAGGTTCTGGCAAGTATAACAAGGTTCTGGTAAGAATAACAAGGTTCTGGTAAGAATAACAAGGGTTCTGGTAAGAATAACAGGGTTATGGTAAATATTAAAAGGTTCTGGTAAGTATAACAATGTTCTGGTAAGTATAACGAGGTTCTGGTTAGTATAACAATGTTTTGGTAAGTATAACAGGGTTCTGGTAAGTATAACAAGGGTTCTGGCAAGTATAACAGGGTTCTGGTAAGTATAACAAGGTTATGGTAAGTATAACAGGGCTCTGGTAAGTATAACAAGGTTCTGGTAAGTATAACAAGGTTCTGGTAAGTATAACAGGGTTCTGGTAAGTATAACAAGGTTCTGGTAAGTGTAACAGGGTTCTGGTAAGTGTAACAGGGTTCTGGTAAGTATAACAGGGTTCTGGCAAGTATAACAGGGTTCTGGTAAGTATAACAGGGTTCTGGTAAGTATAACAAGGGTTCTGGTAAGTATAACAAGGTTCTGGTAAGTATAACAAGGTTCTGGTAAGTATAACAAGGTTCTGGTTAGTATAACAGGGTTCTGGTTAGTAGAACAAGGTTCTGGTAAGTATAACAAGGTTCTGGTTAGTATAACAGGGTTCTGGTAAGTATAACAAGGTTCTGGTAAGTATAACAGGGTTCTGGTTAGTATAACAAGGTTCTGGTAAGTATACCAAGGTTCTGGTAAGTATAACAGGGTTCTGGCAAGTATAACAAGGTTATGGTAAGTATAACAAGGTTCTGGCAAGTATAACAAGGGTTCTGGCAAGTATAACAAGGGCTCTGGTAAGTATAACAGGGTTCTGGTAAGTATGACAAGGGTTCTGTTAAGTATACCAGGGTTCTGGTTAGTATAACAGGGTTCTGGTAAGTATAACAAGGGTTCTGGTAAGTATAACAGGGTTCTGGTAAGTATAACAAGGTTCTGGTTAGTATAACAAGGTTCTGGCAAGTATAACAAGGGTTCTGGCAAGTATAACAGGGTTCTGGTAAGTATAACAAGGTTCTGGTTAGTATAACAAGGTTCTGGCAAGTATAACAAGGTTCTGGTAAGAATAACAAGGTTCTGGTAAGAATAACAAGGGTTCTGGTAAGAATAACAGGGTTATGGTAAATATTAAAAGGTTCTGGTAAGTATAACAATGTTCTGGTAAGTATAACGAGGTTCTGGTTAGTATAACAATGTTTTGGTAAGTATAACAGGGTTCTGGTAAGTATAACAAGGGTTCTGGCAAGTATAACAGGGTTCTGGTAAGTATAACAAGGGTTCTGGTAAGCATAACAGGGTTCTGGCAAGTATAACAGGGTTCTGGTAAGTATAACAGGGTTCTGGTAAGTATAACAAGGGTTCTGGTAAGCATAACAGGGTTCTGGCAAGTATAACAGGGTTCTGGTAAGTATAACAGGGTTCTGGTAAGTATAGCAGGGGTCTGGTGAGTATAACAGGGTTCTGGTGAGTATAACAGGGTTATGGTGAGTATAACAAGGTTCTGGTAAGAATAACAAGGGTTATGGTAAGTATTAAAAGGTTCTGGTAAGTATAACAAGGTTCTGGTAAGTATAACAAGGTTATGGCAAGTATAACAATGTTCTGGTAAGTATAACAGGGTTCTGGTAAGTACAACAGGGTTCTGGTGAGTATAACAGGGTTCTGGTAAGTATAACAGGGTTATGGTAAGTATAACAGGGTTATGGTAAGTATAACAGGGCTCTGGTAAGTATAACAAGGTTCTGGTAAGTATAACAGGGTTCTGGTAAGTATAACAGGGTTCTGGTGAGTATAACAGGGTTCTGGTGAGTATAACAGGGTTATGGTAAGTATAACAGGGTTATGGTAAGTATAATAGGGTTATGGCAAGTATAACAAGGTTCTGGCGAGTATAACAGGGTTCTGGTAAGTATAACAAGGTTCTGGCAAGTATAACAGGGCTCTGGTAAGTATAACAAGGTTCTGGTAAGTATAACAGGGTTCTGGTGAGTATAACAGGGTTCTGGTGAGTATAACAGGGTTCTGGTGAGTATAACAGGGTTCTGGTAAGTATAACAGGGTTATGTAAGTATAACAAGGTTCTGGCAAGTATAACAAGGTTTCTGGTTAGTATAACAAGGTTCTGGTAAGTATAACAAGGTTATGGCAAGTATAACAAGGTTCTGGCGAGTATAACAGGGTTCTGGTAAGTATAACAGGGTTCTGGTAAGTATAACAGGGTTATGTAAGTATAACAAGGTTCTGGCAAGTATAACAGGGTTCTGGTAAGTATCACAGGGTTATGGTAAGTATAACAGGGTTCTGGTAAGTATAACAAGGTTCTGGCAAGTATAACAGGGTTCTGGTAAGTATAACAGGGTTATGTAAGTATAACAAGGTTCTGGCAAGTATAACAGGGTTCTGGTAAGTATAACAGGGTTCTGGTAAGTATCACAGGGTTATGGTAAGTATAACGGGGTTCTGGTAATTATAACAAGGTTCTGGCAAGTATAACAAGGTTCTGGCAAGTATAACAGGGTTCTGGCAAGTATAACAAGGTTCTGGCAAGTATAACAGGGTTCTGGTAATATATATTAACTACCAGTCTGATCTATTAACCAACATAACTACCAGTCTGATCTATTAACCAACATAACTACCAGTCTGATCTATTAACCACATAACTACCAGTCTGATCGATTAACCCACATAACTACCAGTCTGATCGATTAACCCACATAACTACCAGTCTGATCTATTAACCAACATAACGTTAGCTATCAGCTAACAATAACAATACTAGCTTACGACTTCCACTGTACCGTTTTCGTACACAAATGAAATTCATTCCCTACAACAAATCAAGTAAATCTTCAAAATAAATTCGATTTCAACTATATGTAAACAGCGGAGATTAGTTTAATACATAAATACGTCATTTTATTTTAGTTTTTTTTGTTATTATTTCGGGATACGCTTTACCTTCAGTTGCGCACTCTCCGCCATCTTGTAACTTTTAGCGCATGCGTGATCAGGGTTGCCAGCCCCCTCCAGGTCTAACACATGTATAGATATCAATGACCACTCAAAACCAGCCCACAAATAACTGAAAACTAGTCCAAAATTGTTTTTTTTTAGCAGCAAGCTACGATTTGCCACATCTATCTAATAGGTTTCTCAGAAGATGATAATCTACAGCAAATAGAGTCCCACAGTGGTGGTGTCTTAATACCAATGAAACCATTTCTCTCTTGACTGTTTTCTATCGTTTTTTCTACCATACATTTTTTTCCCCCATGGGGGATTTTAGAAACACTTCCCACAAGAGCTATGTTTCATGTAGGCTTACCCTGGCGTGACGTTTTGATAACCATGTAAATCTCTCTTAAGACAAGGTGACGTTTATCAATACATTCATCTCTATTTACTCTCAGATTCGAAAATGCTAATTGGCAGCAAAGTAGACGTCATTGAAAACTACAAATCCCAGCATGCTCCTTGCACGTCATCTCTAGCTGACACCTTTATTAACAAGTAGTGTCAATTTAAACTTGCACAAGACAGTTCACAGAATTGTCAATTTTAAAGAAATGTAGCCAATTTATTTGTTACTACATTTAGCTAACATGAGATAGTTAATCCAGAGATTCTTACCCTTGCCTCCATCCGACAGTCTTTTCCAGATCATCATGGCATTTGTAGTTCTTTGTGATAGCAGCTAATTAGCGTTTCATTTTTGGGAAGGGGGAGGGGTAAATACAGGCGAATATATGGATAAAAGTCACCTTGTCCTTACATGCCAGGGGCCTTCCGAGTGGCACAGGGGTCTACAGCCACTGCATAGCAGTGCTTGAGGTGTCACTACAGACCCGGGTTGATCCCAGGCTGTGTCGCAACTGGCTGTGACCGGGGTCCCATAGGGTGGTGCACAATTAGCCCAGCCTCGCCCGGGTTAGGGGAGGGTTTACTTGGCTCATCGTGTTCTCGTGGCAGGCCGGGTACCTGCAGGCTGACATCGGTTGTTAGTTGTGGACGACAGGAAAAGGAGGGCCGAGCACGCCCCCTTTCTCATCGACGGGGCTGCGGTGGAGCAGGTCGAGAGCTTCAAGTTACTTGGTGTCCACATCACCAAACAAGCAAAGAGAAATGACAGTCCATCATTACTTTAAGACATAGTTAGGTATGTGAAGGGTCATCCATTTATAGCAGCCATCTACCTCACCAAGCAAAGTAGGAAGAATAAGAGACCACGTTGAAGCATCCCAGCAACACCCGTCTGCCGATATGGACAGCAGCACCTGTTGGGGTGGTGATGTCATCATGTTTGACAGTCTCCTGGAGGGGAAGGAGCCTCTCTAAGAAATGGCCATATCACAGTCTAGAATCTACAAGGCACTGAAAACAATGGATACACTCGTTGGGGTGATGTTGTCATCATGTTTGATGGATCATAAAAACGTAATTGCAAATGATTAAATCTTTCCAATAAAAAAAAAATAAAAAAATGTAGTTACAAATTTAACTTTAATTAAATGAGTTGACTCTTCACAATGGATAATTTCACTGAACAACCGAAGGGAATATTGAATGATTCATAGCATCTCCCAAAAATATTTTCAACTTACATCAGTAAAATGATAGTCTACAAACTAAAGCTTTGGTTGTCTTGCTCTCAGGCATCCATGTTTTTTTCCCTGGACCTCCTCAATGTCCACCTCTTGAACATCAGACTCTGAGGCCTCATCTTCACTATCACTTTCCAACCTTGTTTAGGATAGCTCGTTGTCAGGCTCAAAAAAGCCTCAAATTTGCCCAGATGGCCACCAAATTTTCTAAACTTGTGTTGGTCAGCCTGTTGCGTGCGTTGGTGTGTGTGTTCCCAAACAAGGACCAGTTACGCTCTGAGGCGGCTGATGTCGGTGGGATTTGGAGGATGATGGAGGCAACAGAGGAAAGAACCTCAGATCCATAAAGTCCCTTCCACCCGGTGGCTGATGAGATATGTTGGCACGACTGCCATATTGCATCTCCATCCCAAAGCCCTTGCTTGGAAGTGTACTTTGTCAGACTGCCAAGAACCTCGCCCTCATCCAGGCCAAGGTGGCGAGACACGGTAGTGATGACTTCCATGTCTTCTCCCTGGACATGATGACGCTTCACCGAGACACGGTAGTGATGACACCGTGGGCCTTGTTGATCTCTGCAACAGACAGGATGCTCTATTTTTTTTAAATGTTATTTATCCGTTATCTTGCCAGCATACTTGGGCTTCAGGCAGAACTCTTCGCTTTTTGATGTGTTTCAGAACTGCAGTTTCCTCTGCTCTGAGAAACAAGTGAAGTGGGCTGGGCAGTACGGATTTCTTCTCTTACATCTGCAAGCAGAGTCTGAACATCAGACAGGATGACAATTTCTCCCACAATCTGTGCAATGGCTACTGCTATAGGTTTCAGGCTGCTTTACCACTCTCTCCCAAAAATACATCATCCAGGAGGATCCGCTTGATGGGGCTGTCCATAAAATAAGTCAGAATCATGAGTGTCTGCTGCAGCGCTCTCTCTCAACACCAATGACTGTGCTCAACACATACACACCCTTCACGGCCCTAATCTTCCCTGCCCATGTATCACTCACTCACTCATTTACTCAGTAACAGCCACACTGCCTGATAGTCAGCAGGAGTGGGGCACAGTGAAATGTATTGCTCTCACAATTGACCAGAAGATGGCACTCTCACACCACATAAATCAAAAGACTGTAGCCTAAATCAATAGACTGTAGCCTGTATATAAATCAATAGACTGTAGCCTGTATATAAATCAATAGACTGTAGCATGTATATAAATCAATAGACTGTAGCCTAAATCAATAGACTGTAGCCTGTATATAAATCAATAGACTGTAGCCTGTATATGAATCAATAGCCTGTAGCCTGTATATAAATCAATAGACTGTAGCCTGTATATGAATCAATAGCCTGTAGCCTGTATATAAATCAATAGACTGTAGCCTGTATATAAATCAATAGACTGTAGCCTGTATATAAATCAATAGACTGTAGCCTGTATATAAATCAATAGACTGTAGCATGTATATAAATCAATAGACTGTAGCATGTATATAAATCAATAGACTGTAGCCTATATATAAATCAATAGACTGTAGCCTAAATCAATAGACTGTAGCCTGTATATGAATCAATAGCCTGTAGCCTGTATATAAATCAATAGACTGTAGCCTGTATATAAATCAATAGACTGTAGCCTGTATATAAATCAATAGACTGTAGCCTGTATATAAATCAATAGACTGTAGCCTGTATATAAATCAATAGACTGTAGCCTGTATATAAATCAATAGACTGTAGCCTGTATATAAATCAATAGACTGTAGCATGTATATAAATCAATAGACTGTAGCCTATATCTAAATCAATAGACTGTAGCCTAAATCAATAGACTGTAGCCTATATATAAATCAATAGACTGTAGCCTAAATCAATAGACTGTAGCCTATATATAAATCAATAGACTGTAGCCTAAATCAATAGACTGTAGCCTATATATAAATCAATAGACTGTAGCCTAAATCAATAGACTGTAGCCTATATATAAATCAATAGACTGTAGCCTAAATCAATAGACTGTAGCCTGTATATAAATCAATAGACTGTAGCCTAAATCAATAGACTGTAGCCTGTATATAAATCAATAGACTGTAGCCTGTATATAAATCAATAGACTGTAGCCTAAATCAATAGACTGTAGCCTGTATATAAATCAATAGACTGTAGCCTAAATCAATAGACTGTAGCCTGTATATAAATCAATAGACTGTAGCCTGTAAATAAATCAATAGACTGTAACCTGTATATACAGTATATACATCCGTACATCTGAGAGGATATATTGCACATTGTGGTAATAGCTTCATTTAAGCATGGATAGGCATTTAGGCATGGATTTCCCCCCAAGAAGGTACCACTATGACAAGCTATAGCCCCACTATTACCAGTCTGTCACCACTACGACAAGCTATAGCCCCACTATTACCAGTCTGTCACCACTACGACAAGCTATAGCCCCACTATTACCAGTCTGTCACCACTATGACAAGCTATAGCCCCACTATTACCAGTCTGTCACCACTACGACAAGCTATAGCCCCACTATTACCAGTCTGTCACCACTATGACAAGCTATAGCCCCACTATTACCAGTCTGTCACTACTATGACAAGCTATAGCCCCACTATTACCAGTCTGTCTCCACTATGACAAGCTATAGCCCCACTATTACCAGTCTGTCTGCACTATGACAAGCTATAGCCCCACTATTACCAGTCTGTCTCCACTATGACAAGCTATAGCCCCACTATTACCAGTCTGTCTGCACTATGACAAGCTATAGCCCCACTATTACCAGTCTGTCACCACTATGACAAGCTATAGCCCCACTATTACCAGTGCATTTGTATAATTTCAATCGTTATAACACATCCATGATATTGTGTTATGTTATTATTTCACGAAAATATCAGCGTGAGAATCACCAAACAAGGTATTTTATTACACGTTGAAGTCATTTAGGGGTTTAAAGTTTAAAGTGCATTACATCGAGAGAATAGAAAGTTGTGGATGAACAAAGAGCAAACCGTGGTAATGAATAAACAACGTTAGGAAATGAAATCAAAACGTAAACTACTCACATTCAAATGATAACATAGTACTTCCATAAAGACATTTGACTAACAACTATCACAGGATACAGATTCATTGCACTTTGCCTCTAAATATATATATATATATATATATATATAAATGCTTAATAAAAGTTATGGTATAAATAAAATGTATTTGATGTGGTGTTTTATAATTTTATATAAATTATACATTGAGTCTGAATTCACACGCCCCCAATATGTTAATTACAGACCAGTGACGTCTTACAGACCAGTAACAATGCTGATCTAGGATCAGGTCCGTCCATGTCCAGTCATTCAAAGTCATAGAAGCATCTGAGTAGCAGTGCTGATCTAGGATCAGGTCCGTCCATGTCCAGTCATTAAAAGTCATAAAGCATCTGAGTAGCAGTGCTGATCTAGGATCAGGTCCGTCCATGTTCATAATAATATTATGTATTTTGATCTGAAATGCGAAACTGATCCTAGATCATTACTCAGTTGCAAAATTATTTCCCAAAATACCCATCATTTCCAGAGATCCCGTTTGGAAGATTGATGGAATCAGGATGGAATAAAGCAGGTAATCCAGGAATCGTCCAACCGGGATTACTGGAGAACCTTGGAATTTTGGGGAAAGTCACTGGAAATGTGCTACCCTAACTCAGACACTTCCTCTTTCGTATTTAGGCAGCTGTAGTCTTCAGGTTGGTTTGTAGTCTTGGGGGTGGTAGTAGTCTTCGGGGTAATAGTAGTCTTGGGGGTGGTAGTAGTCCTCAGGGTGGTAGTAGTATTGGGGGTGGTTGTAGTCTTGGGGGTGGTAGTAGTCTTTGGGGTGGTAGTAGTCTTGGGGGTGATAGTAGTCTTGGGGTTGGTAGTAGTCTTGGGGTTGGTAGTAGTATTGGCGGTGGTAGTAGTCTTCGCGGTGGTAGTCGTCTTTGGGGTGGTAGTAGTCTCCGAGGTGGTAGTAGTCTTTGGGGCAGTAGTAGTCTTGGGGGCGGTTGTAGTCTTGGGGGTGGTAATAGTCTTGGGGGTGGTAGTAGTCATGGGGGTGGTAGTAGTCATGGGGGTGGTAATAGTCTTGGGGGTGGTAGTAGTATTGGGGGTGGTAGTAGTCTTGGGGGTGATGGTAGTCTTGGGGGTGGTAGTAGTCTTGGGGGCGGTAGTAGTCTTGGGGGTGGTAGTAGTCTTGGGGGTGGTAGTAGTCTTGGGGGCGGTAGTAGTCTTGGGGGTGATAGTAGTCTTGGGGTTGGTAGTAGTCTTGGGGGTGGTAGTAGTCTTCGCAGTGGTAGTCGTCTTTGGGGTGGTAGTAGTCTCCGAGGTGGTAGTAGTCTTTGGGGCGGTAGTAGTCATGAGGGCGGTAGTAGTCTTGGGGGTGGTGGTAGTCATGAGGGCGGTAGTAGTCTTGGGGGTGGTAGTAGTCTTGGGGGTGGTAGTAGTCTTTGGGGGTTTAGTAGTCTTGGGGGCGGTAGTAGTCTTCTGGGTGGTAGAAGTCTTCTGGGTGGTAGTAGTCTTCGAGGTGGTAGTAGTCTTTGGGGGTTTAGTAGTCTTGGGGGCGGTAGTAGTCTTGGGGGCGGTAGTCTTTGGGGCGATAGTAGTCTTCGGGGTGGTGGTAGTCCTGTGGGTAGAAGTAGCCTTGCTTTCCAGACTGACGGAGCTCCACGGCAGACTGTGGGAAGGGACTAGGGTGGTATAGTCTTGCTTTCCAAACGGATGGGGCTCCACGGTGGACTGTGGGAAGGGACTAGGGTGGTAGAAGAGGAGGTTTGAAGGAGCAGGTTCCAGTGCAGTGTCGAGGAGTCAGCATCTTACAGGAGAAATGTTGTAGCGCGTTGTGAGCTTCTGGGAAGAAAGAGAATAGATCAATAAATAGATCCACTAGACAAAGAAAGGGAATAGATCACTAAATAGATCCACTAGATGAAGAAAGAGAATAGATCCACTAAATGAAGAAAATAGATCACTAAATAGATCCACTAGATGAAGATTGGGAATAGATCACTAAATAGATCCACTAGATGAAGAAAGGAAATAGATCACTAAATTGATCCACTAGATGAAGTAAGGGAATAGATCCACTAGATGAAGAAAGGGAATAGATCACTAAATAGATCCACTAGATGAAGAAAGGGAATAGATCACTAAATAGATCCACTAGATGAAGAAAGGGAATAGATCCACTAGATGAAGAAAGGGAATAGATCACTAAATAGATCCACTAGATGATGGGGGGAATAGATCCACTAGATGAAGAAGGGAATAGATCCACTAGATGAAGAAAGGGAATAGATCCACTAGATGAATAAAGGGAATAGATCACTAAATAGATCAACTAGATGAAGAAAGGGAATAGATCACTAAATAGATCCACTAGATGAATAAAGGGAATAGATCCACTAGATGAAGAAAGGGAATAGATCCACTAGATGAATAAAGGGAATAGATCCACTAGATGAAGAAAGGGAATAGATCCACTAGATGAATAAAGGGAATAGATCACTAAATAGATCAACTAGATGAAGAAAGGGAATAGATCACTAAATAGATCAACTAGATAAAAAGGGAATAGATCACTAAATAGATCCACTAGATGAAGAAAGGGAATAGATCACTAAATAGATCCACTAGATAAAAAGGGAATAGATCACTAAATAGATCCACTAGATGAAAAAAGGGAATAGATCCACTAGATGAATAAAGGGAATAGATCACTAAATTGATCCACTAGATGAAGAAAGGGAATAGATCACTAAATAGATCCACTAGATGAATAAAGGGAATAGATCACTAAATAGATCAACTAGATGAAGAAAGGGAATAGATCACTAAATAGATCCACTAGATAAAAAGGGAATAGATCACTAAATAGATCCACTAGATGAAGAAAGGGAATAGATCACTAAATAGATCAACTAGATGAAGAAAGGGAATAGATCACTAAATAGATCAACTAGATGAAGAAAGGGAATAGATCACTAAATAGATCCACTAGATAAAAAGGGAATAGATCACTAAATAGATCCACTAGATGAAGAAAGAGAATATAATACACTAGATGAAGGAAATAGATCACTAAATAGATCCACTAGATGAAGTAAGGGCATAGATGCACTAGATGAAGGATGGGAATAGATCACTAAATAGATCACTAAATAGATCCACTAGATGAAGAAAGGAATAGATCACTAAATAGATCCCCTAGATGAAGAAGGGAATAGATCACTAAATAGATCCACTAGATGAAGAAAGGGAATAGATCACTAAATAGATCCACTAGATGAAGAAAGGGAATAGATCACTAAATAGATCCACTAGATGAAGATTGGGAATAGATCACTAAATATATCCACTAGATGAAGATTTGGGAATAGATCACTAAATAGATCCACTAGATTAAGATTTGGGAATAGATCACTAAATAGATCCACTAGATGAAGATTTGGGAATAGATCACTAAATATATCCACTAGATGAAGAAGGGAATAGATCACTAAATAGATCCACAAAGGTGTATGTGTGTTTCAGTGTCGTGGTCCTCACAATGCACATTAAATGGACTTTGCTATTGATGTGTATTCAAATGTTTATAGTCATTTCTCTTTTCAATTGTATATATATATATATACATTGAAATTTAACTAGGCAAGTCAGATAAGAACAAATTCTTATTTACAATGACGGCCTACCGGGGAACAGTGGGTTATTAACTGCCAAGGTCAGGGGCAGAACGACAGATTTTTACCTTGTCAGCTCAGGGATTCGATTTAGCAACCTTTCAGTTACTGGCCCAACGCTCTAACCACTAGGCTACTTGCCGTATATAGGCCAAAGTCAGTTCTCTTTTCAAATGTATGTAGGCCTAAATCAAATATATTTTCAAATGTATATAGGCCTAAATCAAATCTCTTTTCAAATGTATATAGGCCTAAATCAAATCTATTTTCAAACGTATATAGGCCTAAATCAAATCTCTTTTCAAATGTATATAGGCCTAAATCAATACTCTTTTCAAATGTATATAGGCCTAAATCAAATCTCTTTTCAAACGTATATAGGCCTAAATCAATTCTCTTTTCAAATGTATATAGGCCTAAATCAAATCTCTTTTCAAATGTATATAGGCCTAAATCAATTCTCTTTTCAAATGTATATAGGCCTAAATCAATTCTCTTTGGGTTCAAATATAGTATTAAAGGCAGTTGTGGGTCAATTGAATCAAGGCCATGCTCTAAAATGAATTTAAACTTTAACTAAGCAATAAGGCACGAGGGTGTATGGTATATGGCCAATATACCACGACTAAGGGTTGTTCTTCAGCGTGACAAGTGCCTGGACACAGCCTTTAGCCGTGGTATATGGGCCATATACCACAACCCCCCGAAGTGCCTTATTGCCATTAGAAACTGGTTTTGAGCAGTAAAAATACATGTTTTGTCATAACCGTTGTACACGGTCTGATATACCACAGCTGTCAGCCAATCAGCATTCAGGGCTCGAATATTCCAGTTTATAAAATGTACTATATTGGCCATAAACCACACCCCCGTGCCTTATTGCTTAAACAAAACTTGATTCAAGGGTATGCTCTAAAATGTAATACAACTGCAATCACACAGAACAACACCGGATACAAAACTTAAGAGTTTTTCAATTTAATTTAAATTATTGACATTTACATAAGTATTCAGACCCTTTACTAAGTACTGCACCTTTGGCAGTGATTACAGCCTCAAGTCTTCCTGGGTATGATGCTACAAGCTTGGCACACCTGTATTTGGGGAGTTTCTTCAATTCTTCTCTGCAGATCCTCTCAAGTTCTGTGAGGTTGGATGGGGAGCGTTGCTGCACAGCTGTTTTCAGGTCTCTCCAGAGATGTTCGATCGGGTTCAAGTCCGTTCTCTGGCTGGGCCACTTAAGGAATTTCAGAGACCTGTCCCGAAGCCACTCCCGTGTTGTCTTGGCTGTGTGCTTAGAGTCGTTGTCCTGTTGAAAAGTGGACCTCCGCCTAAGTCTGAGGTCCTGAGCACTCTGGAGCAGGTTCACAAGGATCTCTCTGTACTTTTCTCCGTTCTTCTTTGCCTCGATCCTGACTAGTCTCCCAGTCCCTGCCACTGAAAAACATCCCCACAGCATGATGCTGCCACCACCATGCTTCATCGTAGGGATGGTGGCAGGTTTCCTCCAGACGTGACGCTTGGCATTCAGGCCAAAGAGTTCAATCTTAGTTTCATCAGACCAGAGAATCTTGTCTCTCATGGTCTGAGAGTCCTTTAGGTGCCTTTAGGCAAACTCCCAGCAGGCCATCATGTGCCTTTTACTGAGGAGTGGCTTCTGTCCGGCCACTCTACCATAAAGGCCTTCTGGAAGGTTCTTCCATCTTCACAGAGGAACTCTAGAGCTCTGTAAGAGTGGGTTCTTGGGTCACCTAACTAACCAAGGCCCTAACCAAGGCCCTTCTCCCTCGATTGCTAAGTTTAGCCGGGTGGCAAGCTCTAGGAAGAGTTTTGGTGGTTCCAAACTTCCACTGTGTTCTTGGGGACCTTCAATGCTGCATAAATGTTTTGGTACTCTTCCCCAGATCTGTACCTCTACACAATCCTGTCTCGGAGTTCTACGGACAATTCCTTCCATCTCATGGCTTGGTTTTTGCTCTGACATGCACTGGCAACTGTGGGACCTTATATAGACAGGTGTGTGCCTTTCCAAATTATGTCCGATCAATTGAATTTACCACAGGTGGACTCCAATCAAGTTGTACAAATATATCAAGGATGATCAATGGAAACAGGATTCACCTGAGCTCAATTTCGAGTCTCATAGCAAAGGGTCTGAATACTTATGTAAATAAGGTATATCTGTTTTTTTGTTTTTTAAAAACATTGTCAAACATTGATAAAAACCTGTTTTTGCTTTGTCATTATGGGGTATTGTGATGTCATTATGGAGGATTGTGATGTCATTATGGAGGATTGTGATGTCATTATGGAGGATTGTGATGTCATAAT
This sequence comes from Oncorhynchus mykiss, assembly GCF_013265735.2. Lineage (NCBI taxonomy): Eukaryota > Metazoa > Chordata > Actinopteri > Salmoniformes > Salmonidae > Oncorhynchus > Oncorhynchus mykiss. The sequence continues at coordinate 3,265,900 of NC_050570.1, read as the reverse complement.
GGAGTATTGTGTGTAGATTGCTGAGGAAATTATTTTTTAGAATAAGGCTGTAACATAACAAATGTGGAAAATGTGAAGGGGCCTGAATACTTTCCCGAAGGCACTGCACATATAAATAAATACAATAAATAAAATATGAATCGAGGCCATGATCTGAAATGTAGTAAAACATGTTCATGTATGTCTGAAGAAACGATCTAACCCTTTAGCCACAGCAAGACTGTCTGTTCACAGGTCAGTGTTCCTGACTATGTGTGTTCTTGTGTATAAAATCTGTCAACAAACTATAGTTCTGGCAAGTCGGTTAGGACATCTACTTTGATGCTTGACACAAGTAATTTTTTCAACAATTTTTTACAGACAAATTATTTCACTTATAAATTCACTGTATCACAATTCCAGTGGGTCAGAAGTTTACATACACTAAGTTTACTGTAACTTTAAACAGCTTGGAAAATTCCAGAAAATGATGTCATGGCTGGCTTTAGAAGTTTCTGATAGGCTAATTGACATAATTTGAGTCAATTGGAGGTGTACTTGTGGATGTATTTCAAGGCCTACCTTCAAACTCAGTGCCTCTTTGCTTGACATCATGGAAAAATCAAAAGAAATCAGCCAAGACCTCAGAAAAAGTCTGTTTCATCCTTGGGAGCAATTTCCAAACACCTGAAGGTACCACATTCAAGTATAAACACCAAGTATAAACACCATGAGACCACGTAGCCGTCATACCGCTCAGGAAGGAGACGCGTTCTGTCTCCTAGAGATGAACGTACTTTGGTACGAAAAGTGCAAATAAATCCCAGAACAACAGCAAAGGACCTTGTGAAGATGCTGGAAGAAACGGATACAAAAGTATCTACATCCACAGTAAAACAAGTCCTACATCAACATAACCTGAAAGGCCGCTCAGCAAGGAAGAAGTCACTGCTCCAAAACCGCCATAAAAAAGCCAGACTACGGTTCGCAACTGACCATGGGGACAAAGATCGTACTTTTTGGAGAAATGTCCTCTGGTCTGATGAAACAAAAACTGTTTGGCCAAAGGAATGGGCCAAAATTCACCCAACTTATTGTGGGAGGCTTGTGTAAGGCTACCCGAAACGTTTGACCCAAGTTAAACCATTTAAAAGCAATGCTACCAAATACTAATTGAATATAAGTACACTTCTGACCCACTGGGAATGTGATGAAAGAAATAAAAGCTGAAATAAATCATTCTCTTCTACTATTACTCTGACATTTCACATTCTTAAAATAAAGTGGTGATCCTAACTGACCTAAAACATGGAATTTTTTACTGGGATTAAATGTCAGGAATTGTGAAAAACTGAGTTTAAATGTATCTGTATCCTTTTGGTTCCTTCCCCAGGCATGATTGTTTCTGTTGCAATGTTAATTCTGTGCGTTGTTCGTGTTTCTTGTTTTGTTTTATGTTGCGTTTATTTATTAAAACTCCCTGAACAAGGTGGTTTACAGAAGAAGATAGCCCCATTTGGTAAAAGACCAAGTCCACACTATGGCAAGACTGGCTCAAATAAGCAAAGAAGAAGCAACAGTCCATCATTACTTTAAGACATGAAGGTCCGTCAATATGGAACATTTCAAGGACTTTGAAAGTTTCTTCAATTGCAGTTGCAAAAAACCATCATGCGCTATGATGAAACTGGCTTTCATGAGGACCGCCACAGGAAAGGAAAGACCCAGAGTTATCTTTGCTGCAGAGGATCAGTTCATTAGAGTTACCAGTCTCTCATGAGGACCACCACAGGAAAGGAAGACCCAGAGTTACCTCTGCTGCAGAGGATAAGTTCATTAGAGTTACCTGGCTCTCATGAGGACCGCCACAGGAAAGGAAGACCCAGAGTTACCTCTGCTGCAGAGGATAAGTTCATTAGAGTTAACTGGCTCTCATGAGGACTGCCACAGGAAAGGAAGACCCAGAGTTATCTTTGCTGCAGAGGATACGTTCATTAGAGTTACCAGTCTCAGAAATGTCAGCCCAAATAAATGCTTCACAGAGTTCAAGTAACAGACATCTCAACATCAACTGTTCAGAGGAGACTGTGTGAATCAGGCCTTCATGATTGAATTGATGCAAAGAAACCACTACTAAAGGACACCAATAATAAGAAGAGACTTGCTTATGCCAAGAAACACGAGAAATGGACATTAGACCGGTGGAAATCTGTCCTTTGGTCTGATGAGTCCAAATTTGAGATTTTTCGCTCCAACCGCCATGTCTTTGTGAGATGCAGAGTAGGTGAACAGATGATATCCGCAGGTGTGGTTCCCAACATGAAGCATGGAGGAGGAGGTGTTATGGTGTGGGGGTGCTTTGCTGGTGACACTGACTGTGATTTATTTAGAATTCAAGGCACACTTAACCAGCATTGCTACCACAGCATTCTGCAGTGATACGCCATCCCATCTGGTTTGGGCTTAGTGGGACTATCATTTGTTTTTCAACAGGACAATGACCCAACACACCTCCAGGCTGTGTAAGGGATATTTGACCAAGAAGGAGAGTGATGATGCTGCATCAGATGACCTGGCCTCCACAATCACCCGACCTCAACCCAATTGAGATGGTTTTAGATGAGTTGGACCACAGAGTGAAGGAAAAACATATGTGGGAACTCCTTCAAGACTGTTGGAAAAGCATTCCAGGTGAAGCTGGTTGAGAGAATGCCAAAAGTGTGCAACACTGTCATCAAGGCAAAGGGTGGATACTTTGAAGAATCTCAAATATGAAATATATTTGGATTTGTAGTCTGATTAGTAGTTATATCAGGTCTGCTAGTTATATCAGGTCTGATAGTTGATTAGTAGTTATATCAGGTCTGATAGTTGATTAGTAGTTATATCAGGTCTGCTAGTTATATCAGGTCTGATAGTTGATTAGTTGTTATATCAGGTCTGATAGTTGATTAGTAGTTATATCAGGTCTGATAGCTGATTAGTAGTTATATCAGGTCTGATAGTTGATTAGTAGTTATATCAGGTCTGATAGTTGATTAGTAGTTATATCAGGTCTGATAGTTGATTAGTAGTTATATCAGGTCTGATAGTTGATTAGTAGTTATATCAGGTCTGCTAGCTGATTAGTAGTTATATCAGGTCTGCTAGCTGATTAGTAGTTATATCAGGTCTGCTAGCTGATTAGTAGTTATATCAGGTCTGCTAGCTGATTAGTAGTTATATCAGGTCTGCTAGTTATATCAGGTCTGATAGTTGATTAGTAGTTATATCAGGTCTGTTAGCTGATTAGTAGTTATATCAGGTCTGTTAGCTGATTAGTAGTTATATCAGGTCTGCTAGCTGATTAGTAGTTATATCAGGTCTGCTAGTTATATCAGGTCTGCTAGCTGATTGGTAGTTATATCAGGTCTGCTAGCTGATTAGTAGTTATATCAGGTCTGCTAGCTGATTAGTAGTTATATCAGGTCTGTTAGTTATATCAGGTCTGTTAGCTGATTAGTAGTTATATCAGGTCTGCTAGCTGATTAGTAGTTATATCAGGTCTGCTAGCTGATTAGTAGTTATATCAGGTCCGTTAGTTATATCAGGTCTGATAGCTGATTGGTAGTTATATCAGGTCTGCTAGCTGATTAGTAGTTATATCAGGTCTGCTAGTTATATCAGGTCTGATAGCTGATTGGTAGTTATATCAGGTCTGCTAGTTATATCAGGTCTGTTAGCTGATTAGTAGTTATATCAGGTCTGCTAGCTGATTAGTAGTTATATCAGGTCTGCTAGCTGATTAGTAGTTATATCAGGTCTGCTAGCTGATTAGTAGTTATATCAGGTCTGATAGTTGATTAGTATTTATATCAGGTCTGCTAGTTATATCAGGTCTGATAGTTGATTAGTAGTTATATCAGGTCTGATAGTTGATTAGTAGTTATATCAGGTCTGATAGTTGATTAGTAGTTATATCAGGTCTGATAGTTGATTAGTAGTTATATCAGGTCTGATAGCTGATTGGTAGTTATATCAGGTCTGCTAGTTATATCAGGTCTGCTAGCTGATTAGTAGTTATATCAGGTCTGCTAGCTGATTAGTAGTTATATCAGGTCTGATAGCTGATTAGTAGTTATATCAGGTCTGTTAACTGATTAGTAGTTATATCAGGTCTGCTAGCTGATTAGTAGTTATATCAGGTCTGTTAGCTGATTAGTAGTTATATCAGGTCTGCTAGCTGATTAGTAGTTATATCAGGTCTGTTAGTTATATCAGGTCTGTTAGCTGATTAGTAGTTATATCAGGTCTGTTAGCTGATTAGTAGTTATATCAGGTCTGATAGTTGATTAGTAGTTATATCAGGTCTGATAGTTGATTAGTAGTTATATCAGGTCTGATAGCTGATTAGTAGTTATATCAGGTCTGCTAGCTGATTAGTAGTTATATCAGGTCTGTTAGCTGATTAGTAGTTATATCAGGTCTGATAGTTGATTAGTAGTTATATCAGGTCTGATAGTTGATTAGTAGTTATATCAGGTCTGATAGTTGATTAGTAGTTATATCAGGTCTGATAGTTGATTAGTAGTTATATCAGGTCTGTTAGCTGATTAGTAGTTATATCAGGTCTGATAGTTGATTAGTAGTTATATCAGGTATGTTAGTTATATCAGGTCTGTTAGCTGATTAGTAGTTATATCAGGTCTGCTAGCTGATTAGTAGTTATATCAGGTCTGCTAGTTATATCAGGTCTGCTAGCTGATTAGTAGTTACATCAGGTCTGCTAGTTATATCAGGTCTGTTAGCCGTGTGATAGCTGAACTGAGTGGCTGGAGACGGCTTTACGTTGTTAATTTAGGTTGATTTGATCATACTTATATAGACTCATGTATTATGTGCATGTAAATATTATTGTTCTGACCTAATATTGTCTTTCTAATCTTTTTACATTTTTTGTTGTTGCAGGTCTGTGTGTTAATAACGCCAGTGTTGAATTAAACACAAAATATCTGTTTTTAGATTCATTAAAAAAATACTTAAATCCTTAAATGATGTCCACAGTTATGACTATAAACTGTAGGTCTATACATCCATCTGTGTTGTGATATAGTTTATTTTGACTGTTCATCAAGGGCCCGATTCTGACTTAGGAAATTAAGCCTTTCTTACGTACACCTTGACGATGCACTTCTCAGTGGTTGCTATTCAGACTTACCTTATGAAGGTGCATAACGGCTTTGCAGGTGTGGTTCCCTTGCCAGGGGCTGAATAAATGTAATGCAACTAATTAAATCCCTCCCACTTGCTGGCTGACAGATTTTATTCTGGTGGAATTTTCATTCAATCAGGGTTTTTAGTACATGTATCTTAAGCCATCCCTTTAAATATGGTGTACCCTTTAATAAGAAAGACTAGAATACATGTAGAGAACTGGTTTAAATATGGTGTACCCTTTTAGTGGGGCGGCAGTGTGGTTAGAGCGTTGGACTAGTAACCGAAAGGTTGAAAGTTCAAATCCCTGAGCTGACAAGGTACAAATCTGTCGTTCTGCCCCTGAACAGGCAGTTAACCCACTGTTCCTAGGCCGTCATTGAAAATAAGAATTTGTTTGGTTGATTGATTAAAGGCATGGGATGATCAAAGGCATTATTGTGTATATAAATATATATATATATATATAGATAGACTAAATATATATATATTATATATATATATATATATATATATATAAATATATACACACACTGAGTGTACAAAACATTAAGAACACCTGCTTTCTCCATGACATAGACTGACCAGGTGTGAAAAGCTATGATCCCTCACTTGTTAAATCCACTTCAAAATCAGTGTAGATGAAGGGGAGGAGACAGGTTAAAGAAGGATTGTTAAGCCTTGAGACTATTGAGAGATGGATTGTGTATGTGGTGGTGGTGGTGGGGGGTGTGGGTGGGGGGGGGGGGGGGGGGGGGGGGGGTATGTTGGTATGTTCTCACCTCTGACAATATGAAGCTGCTGAACCATCTCTTCCCTGTAGGACAGCTCCCTTTTCATCTGATGATGGAAATTATCTGGGGAGCAATTACAATAGCTTAGTCATCTTTAGTATAGCCGATAAACGACTATTTGAATGTGGTTGCCTATACACGCTCGGGCATCCTACTCGGGCAAAAAATTGAATAAAGCCTCCTAAATCATCAAGTACACAAACGAATAGCCATATGAATTGGATTGAAAAATAAATGACATTCGAATCATGCAATAAAAACTGACATGCACTATAAAACACACCTAACGTCGTGAAAACCATATCGACGTGTGTTTGTTCAGCGGTCAACATGCTGATCGTGATGTGCGTGATACTACGAGAAACATTCTCTTTTTTACAACCCCTTCGACTCGAAAACTAACATTTGATTTAAAATGAATTATACTTTTTAAATGTTGGAATTCTCGTTCCAATTTCTTCCTTAGCTCCACTTGCTCAACGAGCTGTCTCTGCAATTCGTCTGTAGAAAATGAATGAACAAATGTGTTAAAAATAAATAAAAAATGAATATGGGGTGAAAATGGCTGCGGGGTATAGGCTAAATGGTAGACTAAATTATGTTAAACGATTCATGTCAAGCGATTGGTAAAAGGCCTAGGGTGAAAGCCAGTCTATTCTATTCTGCAGGGATCATGTAAAGGCATCATTTAGGGATTCTTCCAATTATTAAAGAAAGCCTATAAATAAACAATATCATTATTATTATTATAAAAACAAAAAAAAACAAATAGGCAAACATTTTTTTATAAATAACAATGTAATAATAATAAGTTATTGTACGGTGTTACCTTTTGCCAGGTTTTCTATGTCTTTCTGAGTTTGTAATACTCTGCTAACATTGTGCGTTGCCTCGCCTGAAAACACACAGAGACAATATTTATAGCGTTACAAAATATACACAAATAGGCCATTAAAAAAAAAAAAGAGGCTTTAATTCTTCTTTTTTTTTTATATATAAGAAAAAGTTCCGACAGAAAATGTAAAATCGCCTATTATCGACGGAGAAGATGATCGCTAGAACTAACCCTCATTCAGAGCTACTCTCGGGCTCTCCTCGCCGCTTTGGCCGTCACAAGACTTCGTTTCAACCTCCTCCATTGTCGAAGACGGCTCCTCTCTACTGACACAGTCGTCTAAATAAACATCAAATAAATCCAATGGAAATCAATGAGTCTCGTTGCTTTTCCCGAAATGTTTTTTATTATAACATTTGAACAGAACAACATCCAACCTTTCGATTCCACGGTATCTTTACGGTAATTCGGTGCTGAACCAAAAGCATATGGACTTCTCCTTTGTTGCATATCACTCCTGTCCGGTGAATATATCTAGATAAATCAGGACAGGATAATGAAGTTAATCGGTAAATTGCATTCAATTCATGCTCTCTGAGATTTTCTGACATTTTTTTTGGGGGGGGGGGGGGGGCAAATTGTGTATTTGAACGACCTTTGATTCTCTGCTGTTTAAACACAGACAAAACAAACGTGAACGTAAAAATGAAAAATAAGCCCAAATCTATACGTGACATTATAAAGGATGATGCCTTTTCCGATGAGTCAATTAATGAACGGTGGTCTATTGTTACTTTTTAATTCCTATCTGTGAATTCCTAATTCACAACAAACAAACACAAACTATTTGCCTTGGTATGTAGAACATCGGCAGTGTGTCCATATCAATCACTCACTTCAACAATAGACGTGGTCTTGTTCTCCTGTCTCTCTCTGTCTGAAGACAGTAGTACCACGTGTAGAGGTAGATTCATTCTCTGTGAGTCGACCACAGCCGCTTGTTCCGGCTCCGATTTGGATTCTAGGCCGTTTAGTGAAGCACCCTGTGCCAAGTTTAGAAAGGGTACAAGGGGGCTCTTGCTGCCCTCAATGTTGTGCGGAAGTGACTCCTCATCCTCTTGTGATTTATTGGTTTCAACGTCCACATCCGTCTCTCCCACACTGTCCACGCTTCCGGGGGACACGGACCTGTAACTCGAGCTCTCGCTCAGGAAATCTGGTGACAGGTAGCCAGCTCGAGCCCCGTTGTACGACCCCCGGTTACCGTAAAGTTTGGCAATACTCTCCGCGTCTTTGATGACGGGTCTGAATGCAGAGACGTAGCTAATCTTCCGTGATAGAACTGGCCTTATACAGTCCATTGGCCTCGCCTCATCGCCAAACTTGTCGTCCTCATTCCGGGTGGACTGTGTGCTAGAGCACTGGTCACTGTCCATCAGACTGTCCCTCGGAGTGTTGCTACTTCTGTCACTCTGCTCGGATGCGTCCAGATCACTCTGTCGGGCGCACAGGAGCTCCGAGTGCGGTTTGTGCTGGGCCTGTGGCTGTGGCTGGGGGTGGGGGTAGGGGGGCATGGTCAGGCCACCTGCAGTAGGCCAGAACATGGGGAAAGAGTGGTAGGCGCTGTCCTTGGTGCTAGGCCAGGAGAAGACCCCGGAGAGGTGGGCTTTGTTTTGCTCTCCTTCCATCACACCACCACTATCATTCTTTTTCTGGAACAGCCCGAATGTCGGGAACCCGTAGGGATGTGGGTAAAGCGGCGGAGGAATCTTCACATTCTGCAGCATACCGAAGCTCTTACTGGGCACCGGGATAACCGGATAGCTGCGCGTGGTACTCATACTCCCCATGCCTCCTCGGTTGTCTTCGCAGCGGAGGATTTTAGGGGGGATCTCCGGTGAGTCTCTCCGGGAGAGGTTGCTAGGTCCTTGATGTGATTTCAATGGAAAAGAACGCTCAGACCCGTGACCGTGCACGGGCATCGTTCTCTTCCGGCTGCCCCCGTTGAACATGGCCTTCACGTCCTCCCATGCATGTGCCACGTCGTCAGGTGAGCCCTTGTCGGTCAGTTTGAGGTGTCTCCTCCAGGAGTTAAAGTTAGCCGCGTCTGGCTGGGTGTACTTTGACTCTGGTGTGCGGTGAGAGTGGAATATGAACTTATTGGGAGAAAAATACATGTTACAGAAGGAGCACTTGATGCACTTGGCTCGGGAGCTGTTGTACCTGGCTGGTATAAAGTTACCACGGCTCCCCCACGCGCACTCGTGGGACACGTCAAACGCGAAGTTTTCCGGTAATTTTGGAGGGTTGTGAGCTCCAAGAAATGATTTACAAAGCCTCTCGGCCTCGCGCTTTGTAATCATCCCACAGCGCCTCGAGGAGATGGGCATGGCGCCCGCACGCCTCAGAATCTCCAGCTGGACCGGGGTGCATTGCACGCAGGTGATTCCCAGCGCCACGCGCCGGTTGTGGATCTCGTTATAGCTGTAGTTCTTCAGCAGAGTGTTGGAGATCTGCGCCAGGCACAGTCTCTCCTGACCGTCCAGCACCAGGCAGACTATGGGTATTCCATACAGGGCGGTCTCGCTGACCTGGTTGGGTTTCAGGTTGGGGTTGAATGTTGGGAGGTCCTGTTTGGAGCTCGGTGGAGAAGAGCTGGAGTCCCGTGTCGCAGGTAGCAGACGAGGATTACACTCCATTGCTGGAAGCCTGCAGATAAAAAACTAACAATTATTATCCTGACAACGAAAGTTTTAATGTATATATATATTTTTTATTTTTACAAATAATACTTATAAACTAATTTATAATCCAGGCTGCATCACATCCGGCCGTGATTGGGAGTCCCATAGGGCGGCGCACAATTGGTCCAGCTTCGTCCGGGTTTGGCCGGGGTAGGCCGTCATTGTAAATAAATAAGAATGTGTTCTTAACTGACTTGCCTAGTTATACAAAGGTTAAATACATTTTTTTTAAATAAAGAATAAAAATAATGATTTTAAAACAATCCGTATCCTCTTTCCAGCTTCCAAAAAATCTAATCTATTGATTAGCCTATAATGACAGCAAATAGTCCTAATAAAAATCGCACAATTACATAGACATAATAATAGTCATCATAAAAACAATAAAATAGACCTGTATTGTTTAAATAGCCCATAAGAACAATATAAAAAGTATAGTAAAATGGATTATATGTATGCGTAAAAGATAATACTTTTACGAGAAACGCTTGGTGGTTTCTCAGGATTTTGTAAAAGCCTATTTTCCAAATCAGATCTAGTGCTATTGCCGCCTAAACCCGTCTTTAACGTGATGAGAGCTGACTCAGCCGGGCCCAAAGCTGATTTAGCCGGTCCCAGAGCTGACCTTAGCCGCGCGGAGAGCAGAGGAGAAGGGCTGAACAGGGCCGGCTAAGAGGCTAACAGGATACGGAACAGAAGGAAAAGACACATGTAGCCATGCCAAGCAGCTTAACCTGGAGGATTGAGCCTGTAAGCAGCTCTATAGGTCCTGGATCGGTTGGTAAGATAACAGACCCACTAAAGAGGAACATTTAAGACCTTTCCAAGAACATACTCGTTTTTTCCCCGTTTTTTTCTTCTTTCGATTAAGCGACATGCAATATGCATTTTTAATCCCTCATCAAATATATATTGTAATTGATGCTCTAATTTTTTACAAACAAATATATAGCCGATAAGCCATCAGTGAGCGCGTAGATCAATAGGCGTATTGATGATTGGTAAACAGCAAGCCAATATATTGTTGTATTTTATTTGGAATGTTTCAAGATTTTTTAAACATTATGTCAAAAGATTGTTGCATGAAATGAAATGTATGGCTGTGAATTTACCCGAATGCATTAGGAAATCATGTAATTGTCAATGGCACAACAAGGTAAAAAAAAAAAGACAAGACACGCTAATCCTTTCTTATCGCAAAGCTCACCTTTTTTGTATGGTGCAAACCCTTCTTCGTTGTGTCAGCAGCAGCAACAACAACAACAACAACAAAAGAGTGATCAAGTATTGTAATGAGGTAAAAGAGCAGCGTTCACTCGTCCGATGGTTTGAGCAAAACGAGATCAACACCGAATTTTTGACGGGAAGGTTTGTCCAATAATAATTATGTCTGCCTGCCTCTGACCGCTCACGCATCCCTCGCTGGAGCTCGACTCTCGCGGCTGTGTGTGCGTTCCGTGTGTGTGCAGTGTGTAAAGAGAGCATCCACTAGGTAGAGCAGCCAGCCCACTCCAACGATATTCCACGCGACGCCCTCAACACCATCAAGTGACAGCTGAAGTAATGGCAAGGCACTCCCACTTAGTGCCAGCATCTTTACATTAACCGTTTGCCTTCGGGATCAATGGAAAATAGCAGCGCTCTTATAGGCCTGAGGACAATTAAATGTGGCCCTGAGTCCTTTTCCATCAAAATGTAAGGAGAGAGAGAGAGCGATGATGAATAAAGACATAGACTATAGGGTTTAAACATTGATAGCAACTGACTTATGGTTTCCCTCATTTATTCCAAGGTTGGTGGCACTTAAAGATTGATTGTCTCTCAGAATATATCTTGCTTCGCATGATATTTTTCAAGTGGATGTGTAATATTTAAGCAACAGTCTAGGGAACGTGGATGTGTAGGCTAATGTCCGAGGACTATTGTGTCCTATTCATTATTTAACACGGTTTATGGCGCGATCAATTACAGGCATTTCTCCCTTGCAGTCTCCGTGTTAAAATGGAAAGGCCATAGAGATAATATGGTAAAATGTGCATTTAAAAGGTATGCATTAGCCTATCATTATTAAAGGGTATGTATTAGCCTATCATTATTAAAGGGTATGCATTAGCCTATCATTATTAAAGGGTATGCATTAGCCTATCATTATTAAAGGGTATGCATTAGCCCATCATTATTAAAGGGTATGCATTAGCCTATCATTATTAAAGGGTATGTATTAGTCCATCATTATTAAAGGGTATGTATTAGTCTATCATTATTAAAGGGTATGCATTAGCCCATCATTATTAAAGGGTATGTATTAGACTATCATTATTAAAGGGTATGTATTAGTCTATCATTATTAAAGGGTATGTATTAGCCTATCATTATTAAAGGGTATGTATTAGCCCATCATTATTAAAGGGTATGCATTAGCCTATCATTATTAAAGGGTATGTATTAGTCCATCATTATTAAAGGGTATGTATTAGCATATCATTATTAAAGGGTATGTATTAGCCCATCATTATTAAAGGGTATAAAGGGTATTAGCCTATCATTATTAAAGGGTATGTATTAGCCCATCATTATTAAAGGGTATGTATTAGCCCATCATTATTAAAGGGTATGTATTAGCCCATCATTATTAAAGGGTATGTATTAGTCTATCATTATTAAAGGGTATGTATTAGCCTATCATTATTAAAGGGTATGTATTAGCATATCATTATTAAAGGGTATGTATTAGTCTATCATTATTAAAGGGTATGTATTAGCATATCATTATTAAAGGGTATGTATTAGCCCATCATTATTAAAGGGTATGCATTAGCCTATCATTATTAAAGGGTATGTATTAGCCCATCATTATTAAAGGGTATGCATTAGCCTATCATTATTAAAGGGTATGTATTAGCCTATCATTATTAAAGGGTATGTATTAGCATATCATTATTAAAGGGTATGTATTAGCCCATCATTATTAAAGGGTATGCATTAGCCTATCATTATTAAAGGGTATGTATTAGCCCATCATTATTAAAGGGTATGCATTAGCCTATCATTATTAAAGGGTATGTATTAGCCTATCATTATTAAAGGGTATGTATTAGCCCATCATTATTAAAGGGTATGCATTAGCCTATCATTATTAAAGGGTATGTATTAGTCTATCATTATTAAAGGGTATGCATTAGCCTATCATTATTAAAGGGTATGCATTAGCCTATCATTATTAAAGGGTATGTATTAGTCTATCATTATTAAAGGGTATGCATTAGCCTATCATTATTAAAGGGTATGTATTAGTCTATCATTATTAAAGGGTATGCATTAGCCTATCATTATTAAAGGGTATGTATTAGTCTATCATTATTAAAGGGTATGTATTAGTCTATCATTATTAAAGGGTATGTATTAGTCTATCATTATTAAAGGGTGTGTATTAGCCCATCATTATTAAAGGGTATGTATTAGCCCATCATTATTAAAGGGTATGTATTAGCATATCATTATTAAAGGGTATGTATTAGCATATCATTATTAAAGGGTATGTATTAGTCTATCATTATTAAAGGGTATGTATTAGCATATCATTATTAAAGGGTATGTATTAGCATATCATTATTAAAGGGTATGTATTAGCATATCATTATTAAAGGGTATGTATTAGCATATCATTATTAAAGGGTATGTATTAGCATATCATTATTAAAGGGTATGTATTAGTCTATCATTATTAAAGGGTATGTATTAGCATATCATTATTAAAGGGTATGTATTAGCCCATCATTATTAAAGGGTATAAAGGGTATTAGCCTATTATTGTCAAAATGAATAAATAAACCAAACAAAAGAGAGAAGCAACTGGTAAGATAACTGGTATTGAAAACAAATCATTTGTTTATAATCAAGACCTCTGACATTTCATATATATTTTCTCAAACAGGCCTATTCACATTCATAGAATTTGTACATTGTAGGCCTACAGAGTACGGAACCCCGTTTGGGTCTTTGGGTGTCAAAAAAATATACACGTCTCACTATTTGACACGTCAAATAATAATGTTGGACTGGTATGTCAAACAATAATTGAATTTGACGTGTCACATTAAAAAATATATATATATATATTTGAATGTTGTGTGCGCAGAAGCCAAGCGCCACCACAAAGATCAGTAGCATTGTCAAACTAAAAAAACGCAAAACTAAACAACAAGTCTGCAAACAAGCGCACACTCCGGCCACGATGTGATATTGGTGATAATCCATTATCTGTTCGACCGAATGGGAAAAGTCTTTGAAATAAGATCAGGACCTAACTAGCAGGATTTAAAAGTAAAGAATGTTTGCTAGGTAGTCTAAGATCACGCTGCTGCTTGAAAGCCAGCACATATTTATTTTATCTTTATTTAATTAGGCAAGTCAGTTAAAGAAAACATTCTTATTTACAAGTGCAGATTTGTCAGCTAGGGGATTCGAACTTGCAACCGTTCGGTTACTAGTCCAACGCTCTAACCACTAGACTACCTGCCGCCCCAGGTGTTACACCTGATTCATCCTAGCCACTCAAAAATACAGAATCATAATCAAGCATTTTTTGTCAACGTTGATGACTGTTTGGAAACTGGAGGTAGGCTGTCTCCCAACTATGTCAACTTCGGTTTTCAGTATGACAAATATCTTTGATAAAAAAATGTTTTAGCAACTTCTGGGGTAGCTTGGTACCTATCTAGCACCAATGCAACCAGTCTGAAAACAAGGACCAGGAACTGCAATTATTTCCAATATTCTTAACAATAATTTAGGAACCCATGGGACTATTAGCTAGGCAGCCACTTGTTGTTCACCTATTGAAATCGACCTTCAGTTCATGGAAATAATATCTAACTAGCTGCCCCCCCCCCCCCCCCACAAAAAAACGTTCAGTATAAGACTGATCCCATACATGGTTAGATTATCCATGTATATTTTTTAAATACATTATCAACGGTCTCTGACGCGCTACGCAGGGTTCTAACAGCAATGAATCATAGTGTCGTCACGAAATGCTTCTGAATACTTTACCCAATCAGAGGGTGTTAAATGACCACAACACAACCCACCTCGAACTGTTTCCGCATCGATCAAATACACCATTCACCTAAATAAAAACACGCATTGTTATTGGGATGATATGTGTACTGTGATGTGGCACGTGGTAAAGACAGATTGGCAGCGAAGACGCATTGATAGTGAATGAGGTTTGAAATGATAATATGGGGTACAGGCCTTCGTCATATGTTGAGTTCCCACGGACTCTCTCTCTCCCTTCAGCTCAGCAGCCTCCAGACATGAGTCCTGACAATGACCGGCTGTTCTAGAGGTCGTTCAATCATTATGCATCAATCATGTCACCTTTCACGCATGTTATAAGTAAAATAGAACACATTTCCCCAAATCATTTTCAAAGACTTCTACATTCAAATGGAAAAAAACACATTTTATTAAAAAAATAAAAATAAAATGTTCCTTTTGGTAATTTGGGTAACCACATCAGACCTATACCCCAAATAAGGTGTACATAAAATATGTCCCCCCCATCTCTCTCTAAACATTGATAATCCATTGTAGCCTAAATATTTTCATCGTTGTTTGACTTCACCAAAGCAGTCAGTTTAGCGCATGTGTGTTACTGTGTTTCACCCCTGCCGTTGAAAGCGTGTGCGCGCACGGATCACAGCCCAGTCCACTGTAATATTGATGGTGGTGTGTAACCGGATCGGTCCCCCCGGTGCCAGGTCCAATATCGACCTCCACCACCGTGATACTTTGCTCCTCAACAACAACAATAATTCCAATTTTTGTACTGTAATTATTCATCGATTTAAATAATTCAGAGAGCAAGGTGGATGCCACACTGTCAGCCATTATCTTGTAGGTTCAGGATGAACTCATGACGGTGTTTTAAGTTTAGCTTTAGTTTAGCACAGGTATTCCTATATATATATAGGAATATATATATATATATATATATATATATATATATATATATATATATATACACTGAACCAGCACGTTTTAACATTTTAATCAGAACAAAGTATCTTTCTATTTTTCGTTTTGAAGCTTTATGTTTTATATTAAAACAAACAAGTTGGATATTAACTTGGTCCAATATGTCGATAATAATCGGTACCTGACTTTGCTGAAACGAATTAAGCTTTTAAATATAAATATTCAACATTTGACACTGAAGAACTGTGACTGAATATAACCTAAATGATATATATATATTTTAAATGCTTGATAAAAAAAACAAACAATTATTGTAAAATAATACATTGAGATTTAAATGAGTTAAATTATGATTCAAATGATTAACCAACATCAGTCATCTGAGGGGGGGAGGAGGGACACAATCTTCATATCCGGTGAAATGCCACCATTGATGCAGTTTTTACTAATACAATACATCGTCTAAACGGTTGATATACGAATAAGTAGACTGTATATTAAAGAACAGACAAAAAAAAAAGGCGAGTAATAAAGTTTTTTAAACCTGAAAAATAGTAGACCTATAGAAATATTATACAAACTGTCCCTGTTCTCGTGCTGTTAAAACGACACAAAAAAAACATGCTAATGGGACCTATTCTTTACTGCAGGCAGCTAATAACACATACCGTTGCCAGTTAGTGGTGGTCCCATCTGTCAGAGGGAGGCCTCGCGTCGCCTGAATAGAGGAGCTACCCACTTGGCACAGACCACAGCCGCGGAAAGTAGGGGTTCTGAGGGCACCCCCTAAAAAAATCTGAATAAAAAAAGAAATATATATATATATATATATATATATATATATATATATATATATATATATAAACATACACTGTGCCTTTAATTGTCCCGTATTAGCAGGCCGAAATAGCAGTCTGCAGCGCAGGTAAGAACAGGAGGCTCTGCCTTGATGTCCTGTATTACTATTCAAAAGAAAACAAAACCAGGGAATTAGTCATTTCATTTCTTCATGCTCTCTGCTAAATTTGACGTACACAAAAAACACATGTTTGAAATCTGCCCCCAAATGTCATTTATTTTTACTTATAAAATCCAATATTTTATCAAATCTCTAGAATTCGTCAATACTATTTTAAAAAGTATACTGATAACTCTATCATGGGTTTATACATCTGTAACCCCTGATAACTCTATCATAGGTTTATACATCTGTAACCTCTGACCTGACAACTCTATAATAGGTTTAAACATCTGTAACCCCTGATAACTCTATCATAGGTTTATACATCTGTAACCCCTGATAACTCTATCATAGGTTTATACAGCTGTAACCCCTGATAACTCTATAATAGGTTTATACATCTGTAACCCCTGACCTGATAACTCTATAATAGGTTTATACATCTGTAACCCCTGATAACTCTATCATAGGTTTATACAGCTGTAACCCCTGATAACTCTATCATAGGTTTATACATCTGTAGCCCCTGATAACTCTATCATAGGTTTATACATCCGTAACCCCTGATAACTCTATCATAGGTTTATACATCTGTAACCCCTGATAACTCTATCATAGGTTTATACATCTGTAGCCCCTGACAACTCTATCATAGGTTTATACATCTGTAACCCCTGATAACTCTATCATAGGTTTATACAGCTGTAACCCCTGATAACTCTATAATAGGTTTATACATCTGTAACCCCTGATAACTCTATCATAGGTTTATACAGCTGTAACCCCTGATAACTCTATCATGGGTTTATACATCTGTAACCCCTGATAACTCTATCATAGGTTTATACATCTGTAACCCCTGACCTGATAACTCTATCATAGGTTTATACATCTGTAGCCCCTGATAACTCTATCATAGGTTTATACATCTGTAACCCCTGATAACTCTATCATAGGTTTATACATCTGTAACCCCTGATAACTCTATCATAGGTTTATACATCTGTAACCCCTGACCTGATAACTCTATCATAGGTTTATACATCTGTAACCCCTGATAACTCTATCATAGGTTTATACAGCTGTAACCCCTGATAACTCTATCATAGGTTTATACATCTGTAGCCCCTGATAACTCTATCATAGGTTTATACATCCGTAACCCCTGATAACTCTATCATAGGTTTATACATCTGTAGCCCCTGATAACTCTATCATAGGTTTATACATCTGTAGCCCCTGACAACTCTATCATAGGTTTATACATCTGTAACCCCTGATAACTCTATCATAGGTTTATACAGCTGTAACCCCTGATAACTCTATCATAGGTTTATACAGCTGTAACCCCTGATAACTCTATCATAGGTTTATACATCTGTAACCCCTGATAACTCATAGGTTTATACAGCTGTAACCCCTGATAACTCTATCATAGGTTTATACAGCTGTAACCCCTGACCTGATAACTCTATCATAGGTTTATACAGCTGTAACCCCTGACCTGATAACTCTATCATAGGTTTATACATCTGTAACCCCTGATAACTCTATCATAGGTTTATACAGCTGTAACCCCTGATAACTCTATCATAGGTTTATACAGCTGTAACCCCTGACCTGATAACTCTATCATAGGTTTATACATCCGTAACCCCTGATAACTCTATCATAGGTTTATACATCTGTAACCCCTGATAACTCTATCATAGGTTTATACAGCTGTAACCCCTGATAACTCTATCATAGGTTTATACAGCTGTAACCCCTGATAACTCTATCATAGGTTTATACAGCTGTAACCCCTGATAACTCTATCATAGGTTTATACAGCTGTAACCCCTGATAACTCTATCATAGGTTTATACATCTGTAACCCCTGATAACTCTATCATAGGTTTATACATCTGTAACCTCTGACCTGATAACTCTATCATAGGTTTATACATCTGTAACCCCTGATAACTCTATCATAGGTTTATACATCTGTAACCTCTGACCTGATAACTCTATCATAGGTTTATACATCTGTAACCCCTGATAACTCTATCATAGGTTTATACATCTGTAACCCCTGATAACTCTATCATAGGTTTATACATCTGTAACCCCTGATAACTCTATCATAGGTTTATACAGCTGTAACCCCTGATAACTCTATCATAGGTTTATACAGCTGTAACCCCTGATAACTCTATCATAGGTTTATACAGCTGTAACCCCTGATAACTCTATCATAGGTTTATACAGCTGTAACCCCTGATAACTCTATCATAGGTTTATACATCTGTAACCCCTGATAACTCTATCATAGGTTTATACATCTGTAACCTCTGACCTGATAACTCTATCATAGGTTTATACATCTGTAACCCCTGATAACTCTATCATAGGTTTATACATCTGTAACCTCTGACCTGATAACTCTATCATAGGTTTATACATCTGTAACCCCTGATAACTCTATCATAGGTTTATACATCTGTAACCCCTGATAACTCTATCATAGGTTTATACATCTGTAACCCCTGATAACTCTATCATAGGTTTATACATCTGTAACCCCTGATAACTCTATCATAGGTTTATACAGCTGTAACCCCTGATAACTCTATCATAGGTTTATACATCTGTAACCCCTGATAACTCTATCATAGGTTTATACAGCTGTAACCTCTGACCTGATAACTCTATCATAGGTTTATACATCTGTAGCCCCTGATAACTCTATCATAGGTTTATACATCTGTAACCCCTGATAACTCTATCATAGGTTTATATAGCTGTAACCCCTGATAACTCTATCATAGGTTTATACATCTGTAACCCCTGATAACTCTATCATAGGTTTATACATCTGTAACCCCCGATAACTCTATCATAGGTTTATACATCTATAACCCCTGATAACTCTATCATAGGTTTATACATCTGTAACCCCTGATAACTCTATCATAGGTTTATACAGCTGTAACCCCTGATAACTCTATCATAGGTTTATACATCTGTAACCCCTGATAACTCTATCATAGGTTTATACATCTGTAACCTCTGACCTGATAACTCTATCATAGGTTTATACATCTGTAGCCCCTGATAACTCTATCATAGGTTTATACATCTGTAACCCCTGATAACTCTATCATAGGTTTATATAGCTGTAACCCCTGATAACTCTATCATAGGTTTATACATCTGTAGCCCCTGATAACGCTATCATAGGTTTATATAGCTGTAACCCCTGATAACTCTATCATAGGTTTATACAGCTGTAACCCCTGATAACTCTATCATAGGTTTATACATCTGTAACCCCTGATACCTCTATAATAGGTTTATATAGCTGTAACCCCTGATAACTCTATCATAGGTTTATACATCTGTAACCCCTGATAACTCTATCATAGGTTTATACATATGTAACCCCTGATAAGTCTAACATAGGTTTATACATCTGTAACCTCTGACCTGATAACTCTATCATAGGTTTATACATCTGTAACCCCTGATAACTCTATCATAGGTTTATACAGCTGTAACCCCTGATAACTCTATCATAGGTTTATACATCTGTAACCCCTGATAACTCTATCATAGGTTTATACATCTGTAACCCCTGATAACTCTATCATAGGTTTATACATCTCTAACCCCTGATACCTCTATAATAGGTTTATACAGCTGTAACCCCTGATAACTCTATCATAGGTTTATACATCTGTAACCCCTGATAACTCTATCATAGGTTTATACAGCTGTAACCTCTGACAACTCTATAATAGGTTTATACAGCTGTAACCCCTGATAACTCTATAATAGGTTTATACATCTGTAACCTCTGACAACTCTATAATAGGTTTATACAGCTGTAACCCCTGATAACTATATCATAGGTTTATACATCTGTAACCCCTGACAACTCTATAATAGGTTTATACATCTGTAACCCCTGACAACTCTATAATAGGTTTATACAGCTGTAACCCCTGACAACTCTATAATAGGTTTATACATCTGTAACCTCTGACAACTCTATAATAGGTTTATACAGCTGTAACCCCTGATAACTCTATCATAGGTTTATACATCTGTAGCCCCTGATAACTCTATCATAGGTTTATACAGCTGTAACCCCTGATAACTCTATCATAGGTTTATACATCTGTAACCCCTGATAACTCTATCATAGGTTTATACAGCTGTAACCCCTGATAACTCTATCATAGGTTTATACATCTGTAACCCCTGATAACTCTATCATAGGTTTATACAGCTGTAACCCCTGATAACTCTATCATAGGTTTATACATCTGTAACCCCTGATAACTCTATCATAGGTTTATACATATGTAACCCCTGATAACTCTATCATAGGTTTATACATCTGTAGCCCCTGATAACGCTATCATAGGTTTATATAGCTGTAACCCCTGATAACTCTATCATAGGTTTATACAGCTGTAACCCCTGATAACTCTATCATAGGTTTATACATCTGTAACCCCTGATACCTCTATAATAGGTTTATATAGCTGTAACCCCTGATAACTCTATCATAGGTTTATACATCTGTAACCCCTGATAACTATATCATAGGTTTATACATATGTAACCCCTGATAAGTCTAACATAGGTTTATACATCTGTAACCTCTGACCTGATAACTCTATCATAGGTTTATACATCTGTAACCCCTGATAACTCTATCATAGGTTTATACAGCTGTAACCCCTGATAACTCTATCATAGGTTTATACATCTGTAACCCCTGATAACTCTATCATAGGTTTATACATCTGTAACCCCTGATAACTCTATCATAGGTTTATACATCTCTAACCCCTGATACCTCTATAATAGGTTTATACAGCTGTAACCCCTGATAACTCTATCATAGGTTTATACATCTGTAACCCCTGATAACTCTATCATAGGTTTATACAGCTGTAACCTCTGACAACTCTATAATAGGTTTATACAGCTGTAACCCCTGATAACTCTATAATAGGTTTATACATCTGTAACCTCTGACAACTCTATAATAGGTTTATACAGCTGTAACCCCTGATAACTATATCATAGGTTTATACATCTGTAACCCCTGACAACTCTATAATAGGTTTATACATCTGTAACCCCTGACAACTCTATAATAGGTTTATACAGCTGTAACCCCTGACAACTCTATAATAGGTTTATACATCTGTAACCTCTGACAACTCTATAATAGGTTTATACAGCTGTAACCCCTGATAACTCTATCATAGGTTTATACATCTGTAGCCCCTGATAACTCTATCATAGGTTTATACAGCTGTAACCCCTGATAACTCTATCATAGGTTTATACATCTGTAACCCCTGATAACTCTATCATAGGTTTATACAGCTGTAACCCCTGATAACTCTATCATAGGTTTATACATCTGTAACCCCTGATAACTCTATCATAGGTTTATACAGCTGTAACCCCTGATAACTCTATCATAGGTTTATACAGCTGTAACCCCTGATACCTCTATCATAGGTTTATACATCTGTAACCCCTGATAACTCTATCATAGGTTTATACAGCTGTAACCCCTGATAACTCTATCATAGGTTTATACAGCTGTAACCCCTGATACCTCTATCATAGGTTTATACATCTGTAACCCCTGATAACTCTATCATAGGTTTATACAGCTGTAGCCCCTGACAACTCTATCATAGGTTTATACATCTGTAACCCCTGATAACTCTATCATAGGTTTATACAGCTGTAACCCCTGATAACTCTATCATAGGTTTATACATCTGTAACCCCTGATAACTCTATAATAGGTTTATACATCTGTAACCCCTGATAACTCTATCATAGGTTTATACAGCTGTAACCCCTGACCTGATAACTCTATCATAGGTTTATACATCTGTAACCCCTGATAACTCTATCATAGGTTTATACATATGTAACCCCTGATAACTCTATCATAGGTTTATACAGCTGTAACCCCTGATAAGTCTATCATAGGTTTATACAGCTGTAGCCCCTGACAACTCTATCATAGGTTTATACATCTGTAACCCCTGATACCTCTATCATAGGTTTATACATCTGTAACCCCTGATAACTCTATCATAGGTTTATACAGCTGTAACCCCTGATAACTCTATCATAGGTTTATACATCTGTAACCCCTGACAACTCTATCATAGGTTTATACATCTGTAACCCCTGATAACTCTATCATAGGTTTATACAGCTGTAACCCCTGATACCTCTATCATAGGTTTATACAGCTGTAGCCCCTGATAACTCTATCATAGGTTTATACATCTGTAACCCCTGATAACTATCATAGGTTTATACATCTGTAACCCCTGATAACTCTATAATAGGTTTATACATCTGTAACCCCTGATAACTCTATCATAGGTTTATACATCTGTAACCCCTGATAACTCTATAATAGGTTTATACATCTGTAACCCCTGATAACTCTATCATAGGTTTATACAGCTGTAACCCCTGATAACTCTATCATAGGTTTATACATCTGTAACCCCTGATAACTCTATAATAGGTTTATACATCTGTAACCCCTGATAACGCTATCATATGTTTATACATCTGTAACCCCTGATAACTCTATCATAGGTTTATACATCTGTAACCCCTGATAACTCTATCATAGGTTTATACAGCTGTAACCCCTGATAACTCTATCATAGGTTTATACAGCTGTAACCCCTGATAACTCTATCATAGGTTTATACATCTGTAACCCCTGATAACTCTATCATAGGTTTATACAGCTGTAGCCCCTGATAACTCTATCATAGGTTTATACATCTGTAGTCCCTGATAACTCTATCATATGTTTATACATCTGTAACCCCTGATAACTCTATCATAGGTTTATACATCTGTAACCCCTGATAACTCTATCATAGGTTTATACAGCTGTAACCCCTGATAACTCTATCATAGGTTTATACATCTGTAACCCCTGATAACTCTATAATAGGTTTATACAGCTGTAACCCCTGATAACTCTATCATAGGTTTATATAGCTGTAACCCCTGATAACTCTATCATAGGTTTATACAGCTGTAACCCCTGATAACTCTATCATAGGTTTATACATCTGTAACCCCTGATAACTCTATAATAGGTTTATATAGCTGTAACCCCTGATAACTCTATCATAGGTTTATACAGCTGTAGCCCCTGACAACTCTATCATAGGTTTATACATCTGTAACCCCTGATAACTCTATCATAGGTTTATACAGCTGTAACCCCTGATAACTCTATCATAGGTTTATACATCTGTAACCCCTGATAACTCTATAATAGGTTTATACAGCTGTAGCCCCTGATAACTCTATCATAGGTTTATACATCTGTAACCCCTGACAACTCTATCATAGGTTTATACATCTGTAACCCCTGATAACTCTATAATAGGTTTATACAGCTGTAGCCCCTGATAACTCTATCATAGGTTTATACATCTGTAACCCCTGATAACTCTATCATAGGTTTATACATCTGTAACCCCTGATAACTCTATCATAGGTTTATACAGCTGTAACCCCTGATAACTCTATAATAGGTTTATACAGCTGTAGCCCCTGATAACTCTATCATAGGTTTATACATCTGTAACCCCTGATAACTCTATCATAGGTTTAAACATCTGTAACCCCTGATAACTCTATCATAGGTTTATACATCTGTAACCCCTGATAACTCTATAATAGGTTTATACAGCTGTAGCCCCTGATAACTCTATCATAGGTTTATACATCTGTAACCCCTGATAACTCTATCATAGGTTTATACATCTGTAACCCCTGATAACTCTATAATAGGTTTATACATCTGTAACCCCTGATAACTATATCATAGGTTTATACATCTGTAACCCCTGATAACTCTATAATAGGTTTATACATCTGTAACCCCTGATAACTCTATCATAGGTTTATACATCTGTAACCCCTGATACCTCTATCATAGGTTTATACAGCTGTAACCCCTGATAACTCTATCATAGGTTTATACAGCTGTAGCCCCTGATAACTCTATCATAGGTTTATACATCTGTAACCCCTGATAACTCTATCATAGGTTTATACAGCTGTAGCCCCTGATAACTCTATCATAGGTTTATACAGCTGTAACCCCTGATAACTCTATCATAGGTTTATACAGCTGTAGCCCCTGATAACTCTATCATAGGTTTATACAGCTGTAACCCCTGATACCTCTATCATAGGTTTATACATCTGTAACCCCTGATAACTCTATCATAGGTTTATACAGCTGTAGCCCCTGATAAGTATTTTATTAAACTTTATTCATGCGAAGGGTTTTTCATTTATTGTTTTTGTAAAACATTATTTTTTAACTTTAATGTTATTTTATGTTTCTTTCGAGAAAATATATTTTTAGTGATGTAATTTGAAACATAGTTTAATTCATGTAGGTTATTAAAACGCCAATTTAATGACAGTAAATATTTATTTTATCACTATTGATTAAGGCCATAAGAACATGAAATGCTGACCCCTTCCTTCAAGATTGCTTAAATGCTATTCTAATTCATTACATGTATTTATTTATTTTGATCATTTCACCTTAGTTTATTTGTAAAATGTTAAACCTTATTGACAACTCACAAATATTAATTTCAGGATGAAACATTTTGAATAAATCAATTTGGCAAAATGGCAGGCGTTTGGTTAGAATCTAACAAACACATATTTTCAGGAAATATATCAGCCTTCTCAGTGTTCTCTGTGCTGTGGAGATAAATCATAGCAGTCTAAATCAAGGAGATTAATGAATACTGCTGGGAGAGAACGAGAGGTCTCCATTTACCACGTGTATCAGTACCGTATCAACAGCCTAAAACCATGACCCCAATAAATGACTTTTTTTTGGGGGGGGGGCTCAAATCAATCCGCTCCCCACATATTGATCACCGTCCGCTAGGTCACACTTAGCCCGTCTCTGAAACTTATTCTCTGTTCCAGATGATAGGAGAGTAGCGGTTCGATTAGTTCCGTTATTAGGGCGGGATAGCTCCGCGACGACCTGAAAATTAAACGGTGACAGTTGATTAGTGGACATTGATGTAAGAACCCTGGTAATGTTTTTTTTTTACAGGGCTGGTAGCCTGTGTGTGATGTGTTGAACCGGACTGGGATATGTAGGCATGCAGATATCAGGCTACGATATGATAGCCTTTATGTCTAGTGATTGATACGAGTGGGTTGAGTGGGTGTTTTTCTTCCTGTAAAGGTAGGGTAATCTAGGGTAGGGTAATCTCTCTGCCTCTCTCTCTGCCTCTCTCTGCCTCTCTCTCTCTCTCTCTCTGTCTCTGTATCTCTCTGTCTCTCTCTCTCTCTGCCTCTCTCTCTGCCTCTCTCTGCCTCTCTCTCTGCCTCTCTCTCTGCCTCTCTCTCTGCCTCTCTCTGCCTCTCTCTCTGTCTCTCTCTCTCTCTGCCTCTCTCTCTCTCTCTCTCTCTCTCTCTCTCTGCCTCTCTGCCTCTCTCTCTGCCTCTCTCTCTCTGCCTCTCTGCCTCTCTCTCTGCCTCTCTCTCTCTCTCTCTGCCTCTCTCTCTCTCTCTCTCTGCCTCTCTCTCTCTCTCTCTGCCTCTCTCTCTGCCTCTCTCTGCCTCTCTCTGCCTCTCTCTCTCTCTCTGCCTCTCTCTCTGCCTCTCTGCCTCTCTCTCTCTCTCTCTCTCTGCCTCTCTCTCTCTCTCTCTCTGCCTCTCTCTCTCTCTCTCTGCCTCTCTATTTTCTCTTTCTAACGCTCTCTGTGACAATGAAGGGCGACTTCAGTAATTTTCAGTGTCAAAGGAGAACATTAGATCACCAGCCACATAGCAGGTTTGTCACTTGTCTTAGTTTCATTGACGCCACTTCTCTGAAGGGACCTACCAGAGTAGTGGTGAGCTAATATAGGAACAACACACACACACACACACACACACACACACACACACACACACACACACACACACACACACACACACACACACACACACACACACACACACACGCTGTTCTAAAAGTGTGTCTTCTCTACATTAAACACAGAGCTGTGTGTCTTCTCTATACTAAACACAGAGCTGTGTGTCTTCTCTATACTAAACACAGAGCTGTGTGTTTTCTCTATACTAAACACAGAGCTGTGTGTCTTCTCTACACTAAACACAGAGCTGTGTGTCTTCTCTACACTAAACACAGAGCTGTGTGTCTTCTCTACATTAAACACAGAGCTGTGTGTCTTCTCTACATTAAACACAGAGCTGTGTGTCTTCTCTATATTAAACACAGAGCTGTGTGTCTTCTCTACATTAAACACAGAGCTGTGTGTCTTCTCTACATTAAACACAGAGCTGTGTGTCTTCTCTACACTAAACACAGAGCTGTGTGTCTTCTCTACATTAAACACAGAGCTGTGTGTCTTCTCTATATTAAACACAGAGCTGTGTGTCTTCTCTACATTAAACACAGAGCTGTGTGTCTTCTCTACATTAAACACAGAGCTGTGTGTCTTCTCTACATTAAACACAGAGCTGTGTGTCTTCTCTACATTAAACACAGAGCTGTGTGTGTTACGGTGAGTGAATGAGGACCCAAAAGCGAACTGACTTAAACAGAGCTTCTTTAATAACCAAACATAGGTAGGCTCAGATAGACCGGCAGATTCCGACAGGACAGGACAAGGTTACAGCAAACATGACGATATTCTGGTTCAGGCATGAAACACAACAAACAAGAATCCGACAAGGACAGGAACAAAAACAGAGAGAGATATAGAGGACTAATCAGAGGGAAAAAGGGAACAGGTGGGAAAAGGGGTGACGAGGTAGTTAGGAGGAGACAAGGAACAGCTGGGGGAAAGCGGGGGAGAAAAGGTAACCTAATACGACCAGCAGAGGGAGACAGGGTGAAAGGAAAGGACAGAAAGACACAACATGACAATACATGACAGTACCCCCCCACTCACCGAGCGCCTCCTGGCGCACTCGAGGAGGAAACCTGGCGGCAACGGAGGAAATCCTCGATCAGCGCACGGTCCAGCACGTCCCGAGAGGGAACCCAACTCCTCTCCTCAGGACCGTACCCCTCCCAATCAACGAGGTACTGGTGACCACGGCCCCGAGGACGCATGTCCAAAATCCTGCGGACCCTGTAGATGGGTGCGCCCTCGACAAGGATGGGGGGGGGGGGGGGGACGAGCGGGGGCGCGAAGAACGGGCTTAATACAGGAGACATGGAAGACCGGGTGGACGCGACGAAGGTATCGCGGAGCGGAAGAAGAAGTCGAACTGCGACAGGATTAATGACCCGAGAAATACGGAACGGACCAATGAACCGCGGGGTCAACTTGCGAGAAGCCGTCTTAAGGGGAAGGTTCTGAGTGGAGAGCCAAACTCTCTGACCGCGACAATATCTAGGACTCTTAGTTCTACGCTTATTAGCAGCCCTCACAGTCTGCGTCCTATAACGGCAAAGTGCAGACCTGACCCTCTTCCAGGTGCGCTCGCAACGTTGGACAAAAGCCTGAGCGGAGGGGACGCTGGACTCGGCGAACTGAGATGAGAACAGCGGAGGCTGGTACCCGAGGCTACTCTGAAAAGGAGATAGCCCGGTCGCAGACGAAGGAAGCGAGTTGTGGGCGTATTCTGCCCAGGGGAGCTGTTCTGACCAAGACGCAGGGTTACGAAAAGAAAGACTGCGTAAGATGCGACCAATAGTCTGATTGGCCCGTTCTACTTGACCGTTAGACTGGGGGTGAAAGCCGGAAGAGAGACTGACGGAAGCCCCAATCAAACGGCAAAACTCCCTCCAAAATTGAGACGTGAATTGCGGACCTCTGTCCGAAACGACGTCTGACGGAAGGCCATGAATTCTGAAAACATTCTCGATGATGATTTGTGCCGTCTCTTTAGCAGAAGGAAGCTTAGCAAGGGGAATGAAATGAGCCGCCTTAGAGAACCTATCGACAACCGTAAGAATAACAGTCTTCCCCGCTGACGAAGGCAGTCCGGTGACAAAATCTAAGGCGATGTGAGACCACGGTCGAGAGGGAATGGGAAGCGGCCTGAGACGGCCGGCAGGAGGGGAGTTACCGGACTTAGTCTGCGCGCAGACCGAACAAGCAGCCACGAAACGACGCGTGTCATGCTCCCGGGTGGGCCACCAAAAACGCTGGCGAATGGAAGCAAGCGTACCCCGAACGCCAGGGTGGCCGGCTAACTTGGCAGAGTGAGCCCACTGAAGAACGGCCAGACGAGTAGGAACGGGAACGAAAAGAAGGTTCCTAGGACAAGCGCGCGGCGACGGAGTGTGAGTGAGCGCTTGCTTTACCTGCCTCTCAATTCCCCAGACAGTCAACCCGACAACACGCCCCTCAGGGAGAATCCCCTCGGGGTCAGTGGAGGCTACTGAAGAACTGAAGAGACGAGATAAAGCATCAGGCTTGGTGTTCTTAGAGCCCGGACGATAAGAAATCACGAACTCGAAACGAGCGAAAAACAGCGCCCAACGCGCCTGACGCGCATTAAGTCGTTTGGCAGAACGGATGTACTCAAGGTTCCTATGGTCAGTCCAAACGACAAAAGGAACGGTCGCCCCCTCCAACCACTGTCGCCATTCGCCTAGGGCTAACCGGATGGCGAGCAGTTCGCGGTTTCCCACATCATAGTTACGTTCCGACGGCGACAGGCGATGAGAAAAATACGCGCATGGGTGGACCTTGTCGTCAGAGAGGGAGCGCTGAGAAAGAATGGCTCCCACGCCCACCTCTGACGCGTCAACCTCGACAACGAACTGTCTAGAGACGTCAGGTGTAACAAGGATAGGAGCGGATGTAAAACGATTCTTGAGGAGATCAAAAGCTCCCTGGGCGGAAACGGACCACTTAAAGCACGTCTTGACAGAAGTAAGGGCTGTGAGAGGAGCTGCCACCTGACCGAAATTACGGATGAAACGACGATAGAAGTTCGCGAAGCCGAGAAAGCGCTGCAGCTCGACGCGTGACTTAGGGGCGGGCCAATCAATGACAGCTTGGACCTTAGCGGGATCCATCTTAATGCCTTCAGCGGAAATAACAGAACCGAGAAATGTGACGGAGGAGGCATGAAAAGTGCACTTCTCAGCCTTCACAAAAAGACAATTCTCTAAAAGGCGCTGGAGGACACGTCGAACGTGCTGAAGATGAATCTGGAGTGACGGTGAAAAAATCAGGTTTTCGTCAAGGTAAACGAAAACAAAGATGTTCAGCATGTCTCTCAGGACATCATTGACTAATGCCTGAAAGACAGCTGGAGCGTTAGCGAGGCCGAAAGGAAGAACCCGGTATTCAAAGTGCCCTAACGGAGTGTTAAACGCCGTCTTCCACTCGTCCCCCTCCCTGATGCGCACGAGATGGTAAGCGTTACGAAGGTCCAACTTAGTGAAAAACCTGGCTCCCTGCAGGATCTCGAAGGCTGAAGACATAAGAGGAAGCGGATAACGATTCTTAACTGTTATGTCATTCAGCCCTCGATAATCTATGCAGGGGCGCAGAGACCCGTCCTTCTTCTTGACAAAAAAAAACCCCGCTCCGGCGGGAGAGGAGGAGGGGACTATGGTACCGGCGTCAAGAGCTACAGACAAATAATCCTCGAGAGCCTTACGTTCGGGAGCCGACAGAGAGTATAGTCTACCCCGGGGGGGAGTGGTTCCCGGAAGGAGATCAATACTACAATCATACGACCGGTGTGGAGGAAGAGAGGTGGCCCTGGACCGACTGAACACCGTGCGCAGATCGTGATATTCCTCCGGCACCCCTGTCAAATCACCAGGCTCCTCCTGTGAAGAAGAGACAGAGGAAACAGGAGGGATAGCAGACATTAAACATTTCACATGACAAGAGACGTTCCAGGAGAGGATAGAATTACTAGACCAATTAATGGAAGGATTATGACAAACTAGCCAGGGATGGCCCAAAACAACAGGTGTAAAAGGTGAACGAAAAATCAAAAAAGAAATGGTTTCGCTATGATTACCAGAAACAGTGAGGGTTAAAGGTAGCGTCTCACGCTGAATCCTGGGGAGAGGACTACCATCCAGGGCGAACAAGGCCGTGGACTCCCTTAACTGTCTGAGAGGAATGTCATGTTCCCGAGCCCAGGTCTCGTCCATAAAACAGCCCTCCGCCCCAGAGTCTATTAAGGCACTGCAGGAAGCTGACGAACCGGTCCAGCGTAGATGGACCGACAAGGTAGTGCAGGATCTTGAAGGAGAGACAGGAGTAGTAGCGCTCACCAGTAGCCCTCCGCTTACTGATGAGCTCTGGCTTTTACTGGACATGAAGTGACAAAATGACCAGCAGAACCGCAATAGAGACAGAGGCGGTTGGTGATTCTCCGTTCCCTCTCCTTAGTCGAGACGCGGATACCTCCCAGCTGCATAGGCTCAGCTCCCGAGCCGGCAGAGGAAGATGGTAGTGATGCGGAGAGGGGGGCAACGGAGAACGCGAGCTCCTTTCCACGAGCTCGGTGACGAAGATCAACCCGTCGCTCAATGCGAATAGCGAGTTCAATCAAGGAATCCACGCTGGAAGGAACCTCCCGGGAGAGAATCTCATCCTTTACCTCTGCGCGGAGACCCTCCAGAAGACGAGCGAGCAAAGCCGGCTCGTTCCAGCCACTGGAGGCAGCAAGAGTGCGAAACTCAATAGAGTAGTCTGTTATGGATCGATTGCCTTGACATAGGGAAGACAGGGCCCTGGAAGCCTCCTCCCCAAAAACAGATCGATCAAAAACCCGTATCATCTCCTCCTTAAAGTCCTGATACTGGTTAGTACACTCAGCCCTTGCCTCCCAGATTGCCGTGCCCCACTCACGAGCCCGTCCAGTAAGGAGAAATATGACGTAGGCGACACGAGCAGTGATCCTGGCGTAAGTGTTGGGCTGGAGAGAAAACACAATATCACACTGGGTGAGGAACGAGCGGCATTCAGTGGGCTCCCCAGAGTAACACGGCGGGTTATTGATTCTGGGCTCCGGAGATTCGAAAGCCCTGGAAGTGGCCGGTGGATCGAGGCGGAGATGGTGAACCTGTTCTGTGAGGTTGGAGACTTGGGTGGCCAGGGTCTCAACGGCATGTCGAGCAGCAGACAATTCCTGCTCGTGTCTGCCTAGCATCGCTCCCTGGATCTCGACGGCTGAGTGGAGAGGATCCGAAGTCGCTGGGTCCATTCTTGGTCGGATTCTTCTGTTACGGTGAGTGAATGAGGACCCAAAAGCGAACTAACTTAAACAGAGCTTCTTTAATAACCAAACATAGGTAGGCTCAGATAGACCGGCAGATTCCGACAGGACAGGACAAGGTTACAGCAAACATGACGATAGTCTGGTTCAGGCATGAAACACAACAAACAAGAATCCGACAAGGACAGGAACAAAAACAGAGAGAGATATAGAGGACTAATCAGAGGGAAAAAGGGAACAGGTGGGAAAAGGGGTGACGAGGTAGTTAGGAGGAGACAAGGAACAGCTGGGGGAAAGCGGGGGAGAAAAGGTAACCTAATACGACCAGCAGAGGGAGACAGGGTGAAAGGAAAGGACAGAAAGACACAACATGACAATACATGACAGTGTGTCTTCTCTACATTAAACACAGAGCTGTGTGTCTTCTCTACATTAAACACAGAGCTGTGTGCCTTCTCTACATTAAACACAGAGCTGTGTGTCTTCTCTACATTAAACACAGAGCTGTGTGTCTTCTCTACATTAAACACAGAGCTGTGTGTCTTCTCTACATTAAACACAGAGCTGTGTGTCTTCTCTACATTAAACACAGAGCTGTGTGTCTTCTCTACATTAAACACAGAGCTGTGTGTCTTCTCTACATTAAACACAGAGCTGTGTGTCTTCTCTATACTAAACACAGAGCTGTGTGTCTTTTCTATACTAAACACAGAGCTGTGTGACTTCTCTACATTAAACACAGAGCTGTGTGTCTTCTCTACATTAAACACAGAGCTGTGTGTCTTCTCTACATTAAACACAGAGCTGTGTGTCTTCTCTACATTAAACACAGAGCTGTGTGTCTTCTCTACATTAAACACAGAGCTGTGTGTCTTCTCTACATTAAACACAGAGCTGTGTGTCTTCTCTACATTAAACACAGAGCTGTGTGTCTTCTCTACATTAAACACAGAGCTGTATCAAACGATGATAATCACCTGAACATTAAAGTCCCTGCCCCGGGGAAATCTACCTTACTCTTTAATTGTTTTGATAGGCTTTTTAATTTTAAGATTAATTTATTCATTCTTAAATAACTCTACATATGATTAATATGCTTGGAAATTAAAAGGAGACTAAAGCAATTATAACAAGGGACTGGTCATCACCTCATTAGACCAGGCCGTTAGACTTGAGTCGGAAAGGATGGAAGGATACCGCGTGTGTTAAGGTTTTCTTCCGTCGAAGGAGAGGAGGACCAAAACGCAGCGTGGTTATTATTTGACATCTTTAATAAAGATGATAACGAACAATACAAAACGTACCGTGGTGCAAACAAACACAGAGACAGGAACAATCACCCACCAAACACTCAAAGAATATGGCTGCCTAAATATGGTTCCCAATCAGAGACAACGATAAACACCTGCCTCTGATTGAGAACCAAGGAAAAGGAGGAGAGGGAGAAGAGGAGAGAGGAGAGGGGAGAGAGAGGAGAGGGGAGGAGAGGAGAAGAGAGGGAGGAGATTAGAGGAGAGGACAGTGAAGGAGAGGAAAAGGAGGAGAGGGAGGAGAGGAGAGGGAGGAGAGGACAGTGAAGGAGAGTAAAAGGAGGGGAGGGAGAAGAGGAGAGAGGAGAGGGGAGAGGGAGGAGAGGGGAGGAGAGGAGAGGAGAGGGAGGAGATTAGAGGAGAGGACAGTGAAGGAGAGGAAAAGGAGGAGAGGGAGGAGAGGAGAGGGAGGAGAGGACAGTGAAGGAGAGGAAAAGGAGGGGAGGGAGAAGAGGAGAGAGGAGAGGGGAGAGGGAGGAGAGGGGAGGAGAGGAGAGGAGAGGGAGGAGATTAGAGGAGAGGAGAGGGAGGAGTTTAGAGGAGAGGACAACGAAGGAGAGGAAAAGGAGGAGAGGGAAGAATAGAAAGGGTAAAGGGTCAGTGTAATAATGGGTAACTGGGGCTTCAGATTTACATACTAATGGTTTTATCCCCATGGAGGCCAGCTCACAGAATGGAAAAAAATAAATGGAAGAATGACAGAGAGGGAGAGAGTGAGGGAGAGACCGAGGGAGAGAGCGTGGGAGAGAGCGAGGGAGAGACCGAGGGAGAGTGGGAGAGAGCGTGGGAGAGAGCGAGGGAGAGACCGAGGGAGAGTGGGTCTCAATCTAAGTCATTCACCGATTACAATCCCCAACGATAGTTTGCTATGTTCAAACCTATCATACAGGATCTCTCCACCTTGACAGAGCTCTAAAGACACCAGAGAAAATCCTCTTCATATAAAGGGTATCTTCTGAGAGGCTGACAGAGATTCAGACACCATGAAATCTTCCTACTGGATAATGTAGAAACAACACATCACTCTTCTCAACACACATCCTCTCTCTCTCTCTCTCTCTCTCTCTCTCTCTCTCTCTCTCTCTCTCTCTCTCTCTCTCTGTTTATTTCTCTTCTAACAGACAGCCCCTGGGTCCCGATAAATGCTACATTTCATCTCACAGAGGAGGTGTGTGTGTATGTATGTATGTAAGGTGTGTGTGTGTGTTGTGGTTGTAAGAGACGTGGTCACGGTGTATGTTTGTGTCTGTGTTTTCACGTGGGGGTGTGAGCGTGCATCTGTGTGTGTGTGTTTACTGTGTGTGTGTGTGTGTGTGTTTACTGTGTGTGTGTCCATGTATGCGTGCGTCTGAGTGTGTGTGGGCGGAGATACAGGGGGTGGTGATGGGTCGTCACAGCATCATCTGAGGCAGGGAGCAGGGATGAACCCATTTAGTTCCCGACAGGGATTCAGTGCGTTCACTGTAGTGCGCACTACATTCTACCAGAGGCCTATGGATAGGGTTGTGAGCTGTTAAAAGTAGTGCGCACTACATTCTACCAGAGGCCTATGGATAGGGTTATGAGCTGTTAAAAGTAGTGCGTACTACATTCTACCAGAGACCTATGGATAGGGTTGTGAGCTGTTAAAAGTAGTGCGTACTACATTCTACCAGAGGCCTATGGATAGGGTTATGAGCTGTTAAAAGTAGTGCGTACTACATTCTACCAGAGACCTATGGATAGGGTTGTGAGCTGTTAAAAGTAGTGCGCACTACATTCTACCAGAGACCTATGGATAGGGTTGTGAGCTGTTAAAAGTAGTGCGCACTACATTCTACCAGAGACCTATGGATAGGGTTGTGAGCTGTTAAAAGTAGTGCGTACTACATTCTACCAGAGACCTATGGATAGGGTTGTGAGCTGTTAAAAGTAGTGCGCACTACATTCTACCAGAGACCTATGGATAGGGTTGTGAGCTGTTAAAAGTAGTGCGCACTACATTCTACCAGAGGCCTATGGATAGGGTTATGAGCTGTTAAAAGTAGTGCGTACTACATTCTACCAGAGACCTATGGATAGGGTTGTGAGCTGTTAAAAGTAGTGCGTACTACATTCTACCAGAGACCTATGGATAGGGTTGTGAGCTGTTAAAAGTAGTGCGTACTACATTCTACCAGAGACCTATGGATAGGGTTGTGAGCTGTTAAAAGTAGTGCGTACTACATTCTACCAGAGACCTATGGATAGGGTTGTGAGCTGTTAAAAGTAGTGCGCACTACATTCTACCAGAGACCTATGGATAGGGTTGTGAGCTGTTAAAAGTAGTGCGCACTACATTCTACCAGAGGCCTATGGATAGGGTTATGAGCTGTTAAAAGTAGTGCGTACTACATTCTACCAGAGGCCTATGGATAGGGTTGTGAGCTGTTAAAAGTAGTGCACTACATTCTACCAGAGACCTATGGATAGGGTTGTGAGCTGTTAAAAGTAGTGCGCACTACATTCTACCAGAGACCCATGGATAGGGTTGTGAGCTGTTAAAAGTAGTGCACTACATTCTACCAGAGACCTATGGATAGGGTTATGAGCTATTAAAAGTAGTGCGTACTACATTCTACCAGAGACCTATGGATAGGGTTGTGAGCTGTTAAAAGTAGTGCGCACTACATTCTACCAGAGGCCTATGGATAGGGTTGTGAGCTGTTAAAAGTAGTGCACTACATTCTACCAGAGACCTATGGATAGGGTTGTGAGCTGTTAAAAGTAGTGCGCACTACATTCTACCAGAGACCTATGGATAGGGTTGTGAGCTGTTAAAAGTAGTGCGCACTACATTCTACCAGAGACCTATGGATAGGGTTGTGAGCTGTTAAAAGTAGTGCGCACTACATTCTACCAGAGGCCTATGGATAGGGTTGTGAGCTGTTAAAAGTAGTGCGCACTACATTCTACCAGAGACCTATGGATAGGGTTGTGAGCTGTTAAAAGTAGTGCGCACTACATTCTACCAGAGACCTATGGATAGGGTTGTGAGCTGTTAAAAGTAGTGCGCACTACATTCTACCAGAGGCCTATGGATAGGGTTGTGAGCTGTTAAAAATAGTGCGCACTACATTCTACCAGAGACCTATGGATAGGGTTATGAGCTGTTAAAAGTAGTGCGTACTACATTCTACCAGAGACCTATGGATAGGGTTGTGAGCTGTTAAAAGTAGTGCGCACTACATTCTACCAGAGGCCTATGGATAGGGTTGTGAGCTGTTAAAAGTAGTGCGCACTACATTCTACCAGAGACCTATGGATAGGGTTGTGAGCTGTTAAAAGTAGTGCGCACTACATTCTACCAGAGGCCTATGGATAGGGTTTAGAGCTGTTAAAAGTAGTGCGCACTACATTCTACCAGAGGCCTATGGATAGGGTTGTGAGCTGTTAAAAGTAGTGCACTACATTCTACCAGAGACCTATGGATAGGGTTGTGAGCTGTTAAAAGTAGTGCACTACATTCTACCAGAGACCTATGGATAGGGTTGTGAGCTGTTAAAAGTAGTGCGCACTACATTCTACCAGAGACCCATGGATAGGGTTGTGAGCTGTTAAAAGTAGTGCACTACATTCTACCAGAGACCTATGGATAGGGTTATGAGCTATTAAAAGTAGTGCGTACTACATTCTACCAGAGACCTATGGATAGGGTTGTGAGCTGTTAAAAGTAGTGCGCACTACATTCTACCAGAGGCCTATGGATAGGGTTGTGAGCTGTTAAAAGTAGTGCACTACATTCTACCAGAGACCTATGGATAGGGTTGTGAGCTGTTAAAAGTAGTGCGCACTACATTCTACCAGAGACCTATGGATAGGGTTGTGAGCTGTTAAAAGTAGTGCGCACTACATTCTACCAGAGACCTATGGATAGGGTTGTGAGCTGTTAAAAGTAGTGCGCACTACATTCTACCAGAGGCCTATGGATAGGGTTGTGAGCTGTTAAAAGTAGTGCGCACTACATTCTACCAGAGACCTATGGATAGGGTTGTGAGCTGTTAAAAGTAGTGCGCACTACATTCTACCAGAGACCTATGGATAGGGTTGTGAGCTGTTAAAAGTAGTGCGCACTCCATTCTACCAGAGACCTATGGATAGGGTTGTGAGCTGTTAAAAGTAGTGCGCACTACATTCTACCAGAGGCCTATGGATAGGGTTGTGAGCTGTTAAAAGTAGTGCGCACTACATTCTACCAGAGACCTATGGATAGGGTTGTGAGCTGTTAAAAGTAGTGCGCACTACATTCTACCAGAGACCTATGGATAGGGTTGTGAGCTGTTAAAAGTAGTGCGCACTACATTCTACCAGAGGCCTATGGATAGGGTTGTGAGCTGTTAAAAATAGTGCGCACTACATTCTACCAGAGACCTATGGATAGGGTTATGAGCTGTTAAAAGTAGTGCGTACTACATTCTACCAGAGACCTATGGATAGGGTTGTGAGCTGTTAAAAGTAGTGCGCACTACATTCTACCAGAGGCCTATGGATAGGGTTGTGAGCTGTTAAAAGTAGTGCGCACTACATTCTACCAGAGACCTATGGATAGGGTTGTGAGCTGTTAAAAGTAGTGCGCACTACATTCTACCAGAGACCTATGGATAGGGTTGTGAGCTGTTAAAAGTAGTGCGCACTACATTCTACCAGAGACCTATGGATAGGGTTGTGAGCTGTTAAAAGTAGTGCGCACTACATTCTACCAGAGACCTATGGATAGGGTTGTGAGCTGTTAAAAGTAGTGCGCACTACATTCTACCAGAGACCTATGGATAGGGTTGTGAGCTGTTAAAAGTAGTGCGCACTACATTCTACCAGAGACCTATGGATAGGGTTGTGAGCTGTTAAAAGTAGTGCGCACTACATTCTACCAGAGACCTATGGATAGGGTTGTGAGCTGTTAAAAGTAGTGCGCACTACATTCTACCAGAGACCTATGGATAGGGTTGTGAGCTGTTAAAAGTAGTGCGTACTACAGTCTACCAGAGACCTATGGATAGGGTTGTGAGCTGTTAAAAGTAGTGCGCACTACATTCTACCAGAGGCCTATGGATAGGGTTGTGAGCTGTTAAAAGTAGTGCGCACTACATTCTACCAGAGACCTATGGATAGGGTTGTGAGCTGTTAAAAGTAGTGCGCACTACATTCTACCAGAGGCCTATGGATAGGGTTGTGAGCTGTTAAAAGTAGTGCGCACTACATTCTACCAGAGGCCTATGGATAGGGTTGTGAGCTGTTAAAAGTAGTGCGCACTACATTCTACCAGAGGCCTATGGATAGGGTTGTGAGCTGTTAAAAGTAGTGTGCACTAAATTCTACCAGAGACCTATGGATAGGGTTGTGAGCTGTTAAAAGTAGTGTGCACTAAATTCTACCAGAGACCTATGGATAGGGTTGTGAGCTGTTAAAAGTAGTGCGCACTACATTCTACCAGAGACCTATGGATAGGGTTGTGAGCTGTTAAAAGTAGTGCACTACATAGGGATTAGGGTGTCATTAGGGACGTCTCCTGTAATAAAGAGATAACCAGAGGAGAGGGATAAGACATGTCATTCACCATGACATTTCACACACTAATGACAGGCTGGCTTCACTAACACACACACACACACACACACACACACACACACACACACACACACACACACACACACACACACACACACACGTACACACGTACACACACACACACACACACACACACACACACACACACACACACACACACACACACACGTACACACACATGTACACACACACATGCACACACACACAAACCTAAACCTAACCCTGACCCTAACCCTAAACCTAACCCTGACCCTAACCCTGACCTTAACCCTAAACCTAACCCTTAACCCCAACCCTGACCCTAACCCTTAACCCCAACCCTGACCCTAACCCTAAACCTAACCCTTAACTCTAACCCTTAACCCTAACCCTAAACCTAACCCTTAACTCTAACCCTTAACACTAACCCTAACCCTGACCCTAAACCTAAACCTAACCCTTAACTCTAACCCTTAACTCTAACCCTAACCCTAACCTCTAAACCTAACCTCTAACCCTAAACCTAACCTCTAAACATAACCCTAACCCCTAACCTAACCCTAAACTTAACTCCTAACTCTAACCTAACTCTAATCCCTAAATCTAACCCCTAAACCTAACCCCTAACTCTAACCCCTAAACCTAACCCCTAAACCTAACCCCTAAACCTAACCCCTAACTCTAACCCCTAACTCTAACCCCTAAACCTAACCCCTAACCCTAAACCTAACCTCTGAATCTAACCCCTAACCTCTAAACCTAACCCTAACCCCTAACTCTAACCTAACTCTAACCCCTAAATCTAACCCCTAAACCTAAACCCTAACTCTAGCCCCTAAACCGAACCCCTAAACCTAACCCCTAAACCTAACCCCTAAACCTAACCCCTAACTCAGTGGAAAGACACTATGATAACACTGTATCAGACACTATGATCACACTGTATCAGACACTATGATCACTGTCTCAGACACTATGATCACACTATCAGTAGATATACACTATGATCACACTATCAGACACTATGATCACACTATCAGTGGAAAGACACTATGATCACACTGTATCAGACACCATGATCACACTGTATCAGACACCATGATCACACTGTATCAGTAGATAGACACTATGATCACACTGTATCAGACACTATGATCACACTGTAACAGACACTATGAGCACACTGTATCAGACACTATGAGCACACTGTATCAGTAGAAAGACACTATGATCACACTGTATCAGGCACTATGATCACACTGTATCAGACACAGTGAGCACACTGTATCAGTAGAAAGACACTATGATCACACTGTATCAGACACTATGAGCACACTGTATCAGACACTATGATCACACTGTATCAGACACTATGATCACACTGTATCAGTAGAAAGACACTATGATCACACTGTATCAGACACTATGAGCACACTGTATCAGACACTATGATCACACTGTATCAGGCACTATGATCACACTGTATCAGACACTATGAGCACACTGTATCAGTAGAAATACACTATGATCACACTGTATCAGACACTACGATCACACTGTATCAGTAGATAGACACTATGGTCACACTATACCAGACACTATGATCACACTGTATCAGACACTATGATCACACTGTATCAGACACTATGAGCACACTGTATCAGTAGAAAGACACTATGATCACACTGTATCAGTGGAAAGACACTATGATCACACTGTATCAGACACTATGATCACACTGTATCAGTAGACATACACTATGATCACACTGTATCAGTGGAAAGACACTATGATCACACTGTATCAGTAGACATACACTATGATCACACTGTATCAGTAGATAGACACTATGATCACACTGTATCAGTAGATAGACACTATAATCACACTGTATCAGTAGATAGACACTATGATCACAATGTATCAGTAGATAGACACTATGATCACACTGTATCAGACAATATGATCACACTGTATCAGTAGATAGACACTATGATCACACTGTATCAGACACTATGATCACACTGTATCAGACACTATGATCACACTGTATCAGTAGATAGACACTATGATCACACTGTACCAGACACTATGATCACACTGTATCAGACACTATGATCACACACTGTATCAGACACTATGATCACACTGTATCAGTAGATAGACACTATGCTCACACTGTATCAGTAGATAGACACGATGATCACACTGTATCAGGCACTATGATCACACTGTATCAGACACTATGATCACACTGTATCAGTAGATAGACACGATGATCACACTCTATCAGGCACTATGATCACACTGTATCAGTAGATAGACACTATGATCACACTGTAAACAGGATGTATCTGAGGGGGCACGTACACTTTTATGTGAACAGCCAGACAACAGCAGATAGTTCTCTATGTGAACAGCCAGACAACAGGAGATAGTTCTCTATGTGAACAGCCAGACAACAGCAGATAGTTCTCTATGTGAACAGCCAGACAACAGGAGATAGTTCTCTATGTGAACAGCCAGACAACAGCAGATAGTTCTCTATGTGAACAGCCAGACAACAGGAGATAGTTCTCTATGTGAACAGCCAGACAACAAGAGATAGTTCTCTATGTGAACAGCCAGACAACAGCAGATAGTTCTCTATGTGAACAGACAACAGCAGATAGTTCTCTATGTGAACAGACAACAGCAGATAGTTCTCTATGTGAACAGCCAGACAACAGCAGATAGTTCTCTATGTGAACAGCCAGACAACAGCAGATAGTTCTCTATGTGAACAGACAACAGCAGATAGTTCTCTATGTGAACAGACAACAGCAGATAGTTCTCTATGTGAACAGCCAGACAACAGCAGATAGTTCTCTATGTGAACAGCCAGACAACAGCAGATAGTTCTCTATGTGAACAGCCAGACAACAGCAGATAGTTCTCTATGTGAACAGACAACAGCAGATAGTTATCTATGTGAACAGCCAGACAACAGGAGATAGTTCTCTATGTGAACAGCCAACAGCAGATAGTTCTCTATGTGAACAGACAACAGCAGGTAGTTCTCTATGTGAACAGACAACAGCAGATAGTTCTCTATGTGAACAGCCAGACAACAGCAGATAGTTCTCTATGTGAACAGACAACAGCAGATAGTTCTCTATGTGAACAGACAACAGGAGATAGTTCTCTATGTGAACAGACAACAGGAGATAGTTCTCTATGTGAACAGACAACAGGAGATAGTTCTCTATGTGAACAGACAACAGCAGATAGTTCTCTATGTGAACAGCCAGACAACAGGAGATAGTTCTCTATGTGAACAGACAACAGCAGATAGTTCTCTATGTGAACAGCCAGACAACAGCAGATAGTTCTCTATGTGAACAGACAACAGCAGATAGTTCTCTATGTGAACAGACAACAGCAGATAGTTCTCTATGTGAACAGACAACAGCAGATAGTTCTCTATGTGAACAGCCAGACAACAGCAGATAGTTCTCTATGTGAACAGCCAGACAACAGCAGATAGTTCTCTATGTGAACAGCCAGACAACAACAGATAGTTCTCTATGTGAACAGACAACAGCAGATAGTTCTCTATGTGAACAGCCAGACAACAGCAGATAGTTCTCTATGTGAACAGCCAGACAACAGCAGATAGTTCTCTATGTGAACAGACAACAGCAGATAGTTCTCTATGTGAACAGCCAGACAACAGCAGATAGTTCTCTATGTGAACAGACAACAGCAGATAGTTCTCTATGTGAACAGACAACAGCAGATAGTTCTCTATGTGAACAGCCAGACAACAGCAGATAGTTCTCTATGTGAACAGCCAGACAACAGCAGATAGTTCTCTATGTGAACAGACAACAGCAGATAGTTCTCTATGTGAACAGACAACAGCAGATAGTTCTCTATGTGAACAGCCACACAACAGCAGATAGTTCTCTATGTGAACAGCCAGACAACAGCAGATAGTTCTCTATGTGAACAGCCAGACAACAGCAGATAGTTCTCTATGTGAACAGCCAGACAACAGCAGATAGTTCTCTATGTGAACAGCCAGACAACAGCAGATAGTTCTCTATGTGTACAGCCAGACAACAGGAGATAGTTCTCTATGTGAACAGCCAGACAACAGGAGATAGTTCTCTATGTGAACAGACAGACAACAGCAGATAGTTCTCTATGTGAACAGCCAGACAACAGCAGATAGTTCTCTATGTGAACAGCCAGACAACAGGAGATAGTTCTCTATGTGAACAGCCAGACAACAGGAGATAGTTCTCTATGTGAACAGACAACAGCAGATAGTTCTCTATGTGAACAGCCAGACAACAGCAGATAGTTCTCTATGTGAACAGCCAGACAACAGCAGATAGTTCTCTAT
This sequence comes from Oncorhynchus mykiss, assembly GCF_013265735.2. Taxonomy (NCBI): domain Eukaryota; kingdom Metazoa; phylum Chordata; class Actinopteri; order Salmoniformes; family Salmonidae; genus Oncorhynchus; species Oncorhynchus mykiss. Next base: position 3,222,886 of record NC_050570.1, on the reverse strand, counting down.
GTGAACAGCCAGACAACAGCAGATAGTTCTCTATGTGAACAGACAACAGGAGATAGTTCTCTATGTGAACAGCCAGACAACAGCAGATAGTTCTCTATGTGAACAGCCAGACAACAGGAGATAGTTCTCTATGTGAACAGACAACAGCAGATAGTTCTCTATGTGAACAGCCAGACAACAGCAGATAGTTCTCTATGTGAACAGCCAGACAACAGGAGATAGTTCTCTATGTGAACAGACAACAGCAGATAGTTCTCTATGTGAACAGACAACAGCAGATAGTTCTCTATGTGAACAGCCAGACAACAGCAGATAGTTCTCTATGTGAACAGACAACAGCAGATAGTTCTCTATGTGAACAGACAACAGCAGATAGTTCTCTATGTGAACAGCCAGACAACAGCAGATAGTTATCTATGTGAACAGCCAGACAACAGCAGATAGTTCTCTATGTGAACAGCCAGACAACAGAAGATAGTTCTCTATGTGAACAGACAACAGCAGATAGTTCTCTATGTGAACAGCCAGACAACAGCAGATAGTTCTCTATGTGAACAGCCAGACAACAGCAGATAGTTCTCTATGTGAACAGACAACAGCAGATAGTTCTCTATGTGAACAGCCAGACAACAGCAGATAGTTCTCTATGTGAACAGACAACAGCAGATAGTTCTCTATGTGAACAGCCAGACAACAGCAGATAGTTCTCTATGTGAACAGCCAGACAACAGCAGATAGTTCTCTATGTGAACAGCCAGACAACAGGAGATAGTTCTCTATGTGAACAGCCAGACAACAGGAGATAGTTCTCTATGTCAACAGCCAGACAACAGCAGATAGTTCTCTATGTGAACAGCCAGACAACAGCAGATAGTTCTCTATGTGAACAGACAACAGCAGATAGTTCTCTATGTGAACAGCCAGACAACAGCAGATAGTTCTCTATGTGAACAGACAACAGCAGATAGTTCTCTATGTGAACAGACAACAGCAGATAGTTCTCTATGTGAACAGCCAGACAACAGCAGATAGTTCTCTATGTGAACAGCCAGACAACAGCAGATAGTTCTCTATGTGAACAGACAACAGCAGATAGTTCTCTATGTGAACAGACAACAGCAGATAGTTCTCTATGTGAACAGCCACACAACAGCAGATAGTTCTCTATGTGAACAGCCAGACAACAGCAGATAGTTCTCTATGTGAACAGCCAGACAACAGCAGATAGTTCTCTATGTGAACAGCCAGACAACAGCAGATAGTTCTCTATGTGAACAGCCAGACAACAGCAGATAGTTCTCTATGTGTACAGCCAGACAACAGGAGATAGTTCTCTATGTGAACAGCCAGACAACAGGAGATAGTTCTCTATGTGAACAGACAGACAACAGCAGATAGTTCTCTATGTGAACAGCCAGACAACAGCAGATAGTTCTCTATGTGAACAGCCAGACAACAGGAGATAGTTCTCTATGTGAACAGCCAGACAACAGGAGATAGTTCTCTATGTGAACAGACAACAGCAGATAGTTCTCTATGTGAACAGCCAGACAACAGCAGATAGTTCTCTATGTGAACAGCCAGACAACAGCAGATAGTTCTCTATGTGAACAGCCAGACAACAGCAGATAGTTCTCTATGTGAACAGACAACAGGAGATAGTTCTCTATGTGAACAGCCAGACAACAGCAGATAGTTCTCTATGTGAACAGCCAGACAACAGGAGATAGTTCTCTATGTGAACAGACAACAGCAGATAGTTCTCTATGTGAACAGCCAGACAACAGCAGATAGTTCTCTATGTGAACAGCCAGACAACAGGAGATAGTTCTCTATGTGAACAGACAACAGCAGATAGTTCTCTATGTGAACAGACAACAGCAGATAGTTCTCTATGTGAACAGCCAGACAACAGCAGATAGTTCTCTATGTGAACAGACAACAGCAGATAGTTCTCTATGTGAACAGACAACAGCAGATAGTTCTCTATGTGAACAGCCAGACAACAGCAGATAGTTATCTATGTGAACAGCCAGACAACAGCAGATAGTTCTCTATGTGAACAGCCAGACAACAGAAGATAGTTCTCTATGTGAACAGACAACAGCAGATAGTTCTCTATGTGAACAGCCAGACAACAGCAGATAGTTCTCTATGTGAACAGCCAGACAACAGCAGATAGTTCTCTATGTGAACAGACAACAGCAGATAGTTCTCTATGTGAACAGCCAGACAACAGCAGATAGTTCTCTATGTGAACAGACAACAGCAGATAGTTCTCTATGTGAACAGCCAGACAACAGCAGATAGTTCTCTATGTGAACAGCCAGACAACAGCAGATAGTTCTCTATGTGAACAGCCAGACAACAGGAGATAGTTCTCTATGTGAACAGCCAGACAACAGGAGATAGTTCTCTATGTCAACAGCCAGACAACAGGAGATAGTTCTCTATGTGAACAGACAACAGCAGATAGTTCTCTATGTGAACAGCCAGACAACAGCAGATAGTTCTCTATGTGAACAGCCAGACAACAGCAGATAGTTCTCTATGTGAACAGCCAGACAACAGCAGATAGTTCTCTATGTGAACAGACAACAGCAGATAGTTCTCTATGTGAACAGACAACAGCAGATAGTTCTCTATGTGAACAGCCAGACAACAGCAGATAGTTCTCTATGTGAACAGCCAGACAACAGGAGATAGTTCTCTATGTGAACAGACAACAGCAGATAGTTCTCTATGTGAACAGACAACAGCAGATAGTTCTCTATGTGAACAGACAACAGCAGATAGTTCTCTATGTGAACAGACAACAGCAGATAGTTCTCTATGTGAACAGACAACAGCAGATAGTTCTCTATGTGAACAGCCAGACAACAGGAGATAGTTCTCTATGTGAACAGCCAGACAACAGCAGATAGTTCTCTATGTGAACAGCCAGACAACAGGAGATAGTTCTCTATGTGAACAGACAACAGCAGATAGTTCTCTATGTGAACAGCCAGACAACAGCAGATAGTTCTCTATGTGAACAGCCAGACAACAGCAGATAGTTCTCTATGTAAACAGCCAGACAACAGCAGATAGTTCTCTATGTGAACAGCCAGACAACAGCAGATAGTTCTCTATGTGAACAGCCAGACAACAGCAGATAGTTCTCTATGTGAACAGACAACAGCAGATAGTTCTCTATGTGAACAGGCAGACAACAGCAGATAGTTCTCTATGTGAACAGCCAGACAACAGGAGATAGTTCTCTATGTGAACAGACAACAGCAGATAGTTCTCTATGTGAACAGACAACAGCAGATAGTTCTCTATGTGAACAGACAACAGGAGATAGTTCTCTATGTGAACAGACAACAGCAGATAGTTCTCTATGTGAACAGACAACAGCAGATAGTTCTCTATGTGAACAGACAACAGCAGATAGTTCTCTATGTGAACAGCCAGACAACAGCAGATAGTTCTCTATGTGAACAGACAACAGCAGATAGTTCTCTATGTGAACAGACAACAGCAGATAGTTCTCTATGTGAACAGACAACAGCAGATAGTTCTCTATGTGAACAGACAACAGCAGATAGTTCTCTATGTGAACAGCCAGACAACAGGAGATAGTTCTCTATGTGAACAGACAACAGGAGATAGTTCTCTATGTGAACAGACAACAGGAGATAGTTCTCTATGTGAACAGACAACAGGAGATAGTTCTCTATGTGAACAGACAACAGGAGATAGTTCTCTATGTGAACAGACAACAGGAGATAGTTCTCTATGTGAACAGCCAGACAACAGCAGATAGTTCTCTATGTGAACAGACAACAGCAGATAGTTCTCTATGTGAACAGCCAGACAACAGCAGATAGTTCTCTATGTGAACAGACAACAGCAGATAGTTCTCTATGTGAACAGCCAGACAACAGCAGATAGTTCTCTATGTGAACAGCCAGACAACAGGAGATAGTTCTCTATGTGAACAGACAACAGCAGATAGTTCTCTATGTGAACAGACAACAGCAGATAGTTCTCTATGTGAACAGACAACAGGAGATAGTTCTCTATGTGAACAGACAACAGCAGATAGTTCTCTATGTGAACAGACAACAGCAGATAGTTCTCTATGTGAACAGACAACAGCAGATAGTTCTCTATGTGAACAGCCAGACAACAGCAGATAGTTCTCTATGTGAACAGACAACAGCAGATAGTTCTCTATGTGAACAGACAACAGCAGATAGTTCTCTATGTGAACAGACAACAGCAGATAGTTCTCTATGTGAACAGACAACAGCAGATAGTTCTCTATGTGAACAGCCAGACAACAGGAGATAGTTCTCTATGTGAACAGACAACAGGAGATAGTTCTCTATGTGAACAGACAACAGGAGATAGTTCTCTATGTGAACAGACAACAGGAGATAGTTCTCTATGTGAACAGACAACAGGAGATAGTTCTCTATGTGAACAGACAACAGGAGATAGTTCTCTATGTGAACAGACAACAGGAGATAGTTCTCTATGTGAACAGACAACAGGAGATAGTTCTCTATGTGAACAGCCAGACAACAGGAGATAGTTCTCTATGTGAACAGCCAGACAACAGCAGATAGTTCTCTATGTGAACAGACAACAGGAGATAGTTCTCTATGTGAACAGCCAGACAACAGGAGATAGTTCTCTATGTGAACAGCCAGACAACAGCAGATAGTTCTCTATGTGAACAGCCAGACAACAGCAGATAGTTCTCTATGTGAACAGACAACAGGAGATAGTTCTCTATGTGAACAGCCAGACAACAGGAGATAGTTCTCTATGTGAACAGACAACAGCAGATAGTTCTCTATGTGAACAGACAACAGCAGATAGTTCTCTATGTGAACAGACAACAGCAGATAGTTCTCTATGTGAACAGACAACAGCAGATAGTTCTCTATGTGAACAGACAACAGCAGATAGTTCTCTATGTGAACAGACAACAGGAGATAGTTCTCTATGTGAACAGACAACAGCAGATAGTTCTCTATGTGAACAGACAACAGCAGATAGTTCTCTATGTGAACAGCCAGACAACAGCAGATAGTTCTCTATGTGAACAGCCAGACAACAGCAGATAGTTCTCTATGTGAACAGCCAGACAACAGCAGATAGTTCTCTATGTGAACAGCCAGACAACAGCAGATAGTTCTCTATGTGAACAGCCAGACAACAGCAGATAGTTCTCTATGTGAACAGCCAGACAACAGCAGATAGTTCTCTATGTGAACAGCCAGACAACAGCAGATAGTTCTCTATGTGAACAGCCAGACAACAGCAGATAGTTCTCTATGTGAACAGCCAGACAACAGCAGATAGTTCTCTATGTGAACAGCCAGACAACAGCAGATAGTTCTCTATGTGTACAGCCAGACAACAGCAGATAGTTCTCTATGTGAACAGCCAGACAACAGCAGATAGTTCTCTATGTGAACAGACAACAGCAGATAGTTCTCTATGTGAACAGCCAGACAACAGCAGATAGTTCTCTATGTGAACAGCCAGACAACAGCAGATAGTTCTCTATGTGAACAGACAACAGCAGATAGTTCTCTATGTGAACAGACAACAGCAGATAGTTCTCTATGTGAACAGCCAGACAACAGCAGATAGTTCTCTATGTGAACAGCCAGACAACAGCAGATAGTTCTCTATGTAAACAGCCAGACAACAGCAGATAGTTCTCTATGTGAACAGCCAGACAACAGCAGATAGTTCTCTATGTGAACAGCCAGACAACAGCAGATAGTTCTCTATGTGAACAGCCAGACAACAGGAGATAGTTCTCTATGTGAACAGCCAGACAACAGGAGATAGTTCTCTATGTCAACAGACAACAGCAGATAGTTCTCTATGTGAACAGACAACAGCAGATAGTTCTCTATGTGAACAGACAACAGGAGATAGTTCTCTATGTGAACAGACAACAGCAGATAGTTCTCTATGTGAACAGACAACAGCAGATAGTTCTCTATGTGAACAGACAACAGCAGATAGTTCTCTATGTGAACAGCCAGACAACAGCAGATAGTTCTCTATGTGAACAGACAACAGCAGATAGTTCTCTATGTGAACAGACAACAGCAGATAGTTCTCTATGTGAACAGACAACAGCAGATAGTTCTCTATGTGAACAGACAACAGCAGATAGTTCTCTATGTGAACAGCCAGACAACAGGAGATAGTTCTCTATGTGAACAGACAACAGGAGATAGTTCTCTATGTGAACAGACAACAGGAGATAGTTCTCTATGTGAACAGACAACAGGAGATAGTTCTCTATGTGAACAGACAACAGGAGATAGTTCTCTATGTGAACAGACAACAGGAGATAGTTCTCTATGTGAACAGCCAGACAACAGCAGATAGTTCTCTATGTGAACAGACAACAGCAGATAGTTCTCTATGTGAACAGCCAGACAACAGCAGATAGTTCTCTATGTGAACAGACAACAGCAGATAGTTCTCTATGTGAACAGCCAGACAACAGCAGATAGTTCTCTATGTGAACAGCCAGACAACAGGAGATAGTTCTCTATGTGAACAGACAACAGCAGATAGTTCTCTATGTGAACAGACAACAGCAGATAGTTCTCTATGTGAACAGACAACAGGAGATAGTTCTCTATGTGAACAGACAACAGCAGATAGTTCTCTATGTGAACAGACAACAGCAGATAGTTCTCTATGTGAACAGACAACAGCAGATAGTTCTCTATGTGAACAGCCAGACAACAGCAGATAGTTCTCTATGTGAACAGACAACAGCAGATAGTTCTCTATGTGAACAGACAACAGCAGATAGTTCTCTATGTGAACAGACAACAGCAGATAGTTCTCTATGTGAACAGACAACAGCAGATAGTTCTCTATGTGAACAGCCAGACAACAGGAGATAGTTCTCTATGTGAACAGACAACAGGAGATAGTTCTCTATGTGAACAGACAACAGGAGATAGTTCTCTATGTGAACAGACAACAGGAGATAGTTCTCTATGTGAACAGACAACAGGAGATAGTTCTCTATGTGAACAGACAACAGGAGATAGTTCTCTATGTGAACAGACAACAGGAGATAGTTCTCTATGTGAACAGACAACAGGAGATAGTTCTCTATGTGAACAGCCAGACAACAGGAGATAGTTCTCTATGTGAACAGCCAGACAACAGCAGATAGTTCTCTATGTGAACAGACAACAGGAGATAGTTCTCTATGTGAACAGCCAGACAACAGGAGATAGTTCTCTATGTGAACAGCCAGACAACAGCAGATAGTTCTCTATGTGAACAGCCAGACAACAGCAGATAGTTCTCTATGTGAACAGACAACAGGAGATAGTTCTCTATGTGAACAGCCAGACAACAGGAGATAGTTCTCTATGTGAACAGACAACAGCAGATAGTTCTCTATGTGAACAGACAACAGCAGATAGTTCTCTATGTGAACAGACAACAGCAGATAGTTCTCTATGTGAACAGACAACAGCAGATAGTTCTCTATGTGAACAGACAACAGCAGATAGTTCTCTATGTGAACAGACAACAGGAGATAGTTCTCTATGTGAACAGACAACAGCAGATAGTTCTCTATGTGAACAGACAACAGCAGATAGTTCTCTATGTGAACAGCCAGACAACAGCAGATAGTTCTCTATGTGAACAGCCAGACAACAGCAGATAGTTCTCTATGTGAACAGCCAGACAACAGCAGATAGTTCTCTATGTGAACAGCCAGACAACAGCAGATAGTTCTCTATGTGAACAGCCAGACAACAGCAGATAGTTCTCTATGTGAACAGCCAGACAACAGCAGATAGTTCTCTATGTGAACAGCCAGACAACAGCAGATAGTTCTCTATGTGAACAGCCAGACAACAGCAGATAGTTCTCTATGTGAACAGCCAGACAACAGCAGATAGTTCTCTATGTGAACAGCCAGACAACAGCAGATAGTTCTCTATGTGTACAGCCAGACAACAGCAGATAGTTCTCTATGTGAACAGCCAGACAACAGCAGATAGTTCTCTATGTGAACAGACAACAGCAGATAGTTCTCTATGTGAACAGCCAGACAACAGCAGATAGTTCTCTATGTGAACAGCCAGACAACAGCAGATAGTTCTCTATGTGAACAGACAACAGCAGATAGTTCTCTATGTGAACAGACAACAGCAGATAGTTCTCTATGTGAACAGCCAGACAACAGCAGATAGTTCTCTATGTGAACAGCCAGACAACAGCAGATAGTTCTCTATGTAAACAGCCAGACAACAGCAGATAGTTCTCTATGTGAACAGCCAGACAACAGCAGATAGTTCTCTATGTGAACAGCCAGACAACAGCAGATAGTTCTCTATGTGAACAGACAACAGCAGATAGTTCTCTATGTGAACAGGCAGACAACAGCAGATAGTTCTCTATGTGAACAGCCAGACAACAGGAGATAGTTCTCTATGTGAACAGACAACAGCAGATAGTTCTCTATGTGAACAGACAACAGCAGATAGTTCTCTATGTGAACAGCCAGACAACAGCAGATAGTTCTCTATGTGAACAGACAACAGCAGATAGTTCTCTATGTGAACAGACAACAGCAGATAGTTCTCTATGTGAACAGACAACAGCAGATAGTTCTCTATGTGAACAGACAACAGCAGATAGTTCTCTATGTGAACAGCCAGACAACAGGAGATAGTTCTCTATGTGAACAGACAACAGGAGATAGTTCTCTATGTGAACAGACAACAGGAGATAGTTCTCTATGTGAACAGACAACAGGAGATAGTTCTCTATGTGAACAGACAACAGGAGATAGTTCTCTATGTGAACAGACAACAGGAGATAGTTCTCTATGTGAACAGCCAGACAACAGCAGATAGTTCTCTATGTGAACAGACAACAGCAGATAGTTCTCTATGTGAACAGACAACAGCAGATAGTTCTCTATGTGAACAGACAACAGCAGATAGTTCTCTATGTGAACAGCCAGACAACAGCAGATAGTTCTCTATGTGAACAGCCAGACAACAGCAGATAGTTCTCTATGTAAACAGCCAGACAACAGCAGATAGTTCTCTATGTGAACAGCCAGACAACAGCAGATAGTTCTCTATGTGAACAGCCAGACAACAGCAGATAGTTCTCTATGTGAACAGCCAGACAACAGGAGATAGTTCTCTATGTGAACAGCCAGACAACAGGAGATAGTTCTCTATGTGAACAGACAACAGCAGATAGTTCTCTATGTGAACAGACAACAGCAGATAGTTCTCTATGTGAACAGACAACAGGAGATAGTTCTCTATGTGAACAGACAACAGCAGATAGTTCTCTATGTGAACAGACAACAGCAGATAGTTCTCTATGTGAACAGACAACAGCAGATAGTTCTCTATGTGAACAGCCAGACAACAGCAGATAGTTCTCTATGTGAACAGACAACAGCAGATAGTTCTCTATGTGAACAGACAACAGCAGATAGTTCTCTATGTGAACAGACAACAGCAGATAGTTCTCTATGTGAACAGACAACAGCAGATAGTTCTCTATGTGAACAGCCAGACAACAGGAGATAGTTCTCTATGTGAACAGACAACAGGAGATAGTTCTCTATGTGAACAGACAACAGGAGATAGTTCTCTATGTGAACAGACAACAGGAGATAGTTCTCTATGTGAACAGACAACAGGAGATAGTTCTCTATGTGAACAGACAACAGGAGATAGTTCTCTATGTGAACAGCCAGACAACAGCAGATAGTTCTCTATGTGAACAGACAACAGCAGATAGTTCTCTATGTGAACAGCCAGACAACAGCAGATAGTTCTCTATGTGAACAGACAACAGCAGATAGTTCTCTATGTGAACAGCCAGACAACAGCAGATAGTTCTCTATGTGAACAGCCAGACAACAGGAGATAGTTCTCTATGTGAACAGACAACAGCAGATAGTTCTCTATGTGAACAGACAACAGCAGATAGTTCTCTATGTGAACAGACAACAGGAGATAGTTCTCTATGTGAACAGACAACAGCAGATAGTTCTCTATGTGAACAGACAACAGCAGATAGTTCTCTATGTGAACAGACAACAGCAGATAGTTCTCTATGTGAACAGCCAGACAACAGCAGATAGTTCTCTATGTGAACAGACAACAGCAGATAGTTCTCTATGTGAACAGACAACAGCAGATAGTTCTCTATGTGAACAGACAACAGCAGATAGTTCTCTATGTGAACAGACAACAGCAGATAGTTCTCTATGTGAACAGCCAGACAACAGGAGATAGTTCTCTATGTGAACAGACAACAGGAGATAGTTCTCTATGTGAACAGACAACAGGAGATAGTTCTCTATGTGAACAGACAACAGGAGATAGTTCTCTATGTGAACAGACAACAGGAGATAGTTCTCTATGTGAACAGACAACAGGAGATAGTTCTCTATGTGAACAGACAACAGGAGATAGTTCTCTATGTGAACAGACAACAGGAGATAGTTCTCTATGTGAACAGCCAGACAACAGGAGATAGTTCTCTATGTGAACAGCCAGACAACAGCAGATAGTTCTCTATGTGAACAGACAACAGGAGATAGTTCTCTATGTGAACAGCCAGACAACAGGAGATAGTTCTCTATGTGAACAGCCAGACAACAGCAGATAGTTCTCTATGTGAACAGCCAGACAACAGCAGATAGTTCTCTATGTGAACAGACAACAGGAGATAGTTCTCTATGTGAACAGCCAGACAACAGGAGATAGTTCTCTATGTGAACAGACAACAGCAGATAGTTCTCTATGTGAACAGACAACAGCAGATAGTTCTCTATGTGAACAGACAACAGCAGATAGTTCTCTATGTGAACAGACAACAGCAGATAGTTCTCTATGTGAACAGACAACAGCAGATAGTTCTCTATGTGAACAGACAACAGGAGATAGTTCTCTATGTGAACAGACAACAGCAGATAGTTCTCTATGTGAACAGACAACAGCAGATAGTTCTCTATGTGAACAGCCAGACAACAGCAGATAGTTCTCTATGTGAACAGCCAGACAACAGCAGATAGTTCTCTATGTGAACAGCCAGACAACAGCAGATAGTTCTCTATGTGAACAGCCAGACAACAGCAGATAGTTCTCTATGTGAACAGCCAGACAACAGCAGATAGTTCTCTATGTGAACAGCCAGACAACAGCAGATAGTTCTCTATGTGAACAGCCAGACAACAGCAGATAGTTCTCTATGTGAACAGCCAGACAACAGCAGATAGTTCTCTATGTGAACAGCCAGACAACAGCAGATAGTTCTCTATGTGAACAGCCAGACAACAGCAGATAGTTCTCTATGTGTACAGCCAGACAACAGCAGATAGTTCTCTATGTGAACAGCCAGACAACAGCAGATAGTTCTCTATGTGAACAGACAACAGCAGATAGTTCTCTATGTGAACAGCCAGACAACAGCAGATAGTTCTCTATGTGAACAGCCAGACAACAGCAGATAGTTCTCTATGTGAACAGACAACAGCAGATAGTTCTCTATGTGAACAGACAACAGCAGATAGTTCTCTATGTGAACAGCCAGACAACAGCAGATAGTTCTCTATGTGAACAGCCAGACAACAGCAGATAGTTCTCTATGTAAACAGCCAGACAACAGCAGATAGTTCTCTATGTGAACAGCCAGACAACAGCAGATAGTTCTCTATGTGAACAGCCAGACAACAGCAGATAGTTCTCTATGTGAACAGACAACAGCAGATAGTTCTCTATGTGAACAGGCAGACAACAGCAGATAGTTCTCTATGTGAACAGCCAGACAACAGGAGATAGTTCTCTATGTGAACAGACAACAGCAGATAGTTCTCTATGTGAACAGACAACAGCAGATAGTTCTCTATGTGAACAGCCAGACAACAGCAGATAGTTCTCTATGTGAACAGACAACAGCAGATAGTTCTCTATGTGAACAGACAACAGCAGATAGTTCTCTATGTGAACAGACAACAGCAGATAGTTCTCTATGTGAACAGACAACAGCAGATAGTTCTCTATGTGAACAGCCAGACAACAGGAGATAGTTCTCTATGTGAACAGACAACAGGAGATAGTTCTCTATGTGAACAGACAACAGGAGATAGTTCTCTATGTGAACAGACAACAGGAGATAGTTCTCTATGTGAACAGACAACAGGAGATAGTTCTCTATGTGAACAGACAACAGGAGATAGTTCTCTATGTGAACAGCCAGACAACAGCAGATAGTTCTCTATGTGAACAGACAACAGCAGATAGTTCTCTATGTGAACAGCCAGACAACAGCAGATAGTTCTCTATGTGAACAGACAACAGCAGATAGTTCTCTATGTGAACAGCCAGACAACAGCAGATAGTTCTCTATGTGAACAGCCAGACAACAGGAGATAGTTCTCTATGTGAACAGACAACAGCAGATAGTTCTCTATGTGAACAGACAACAGCAGATAGTTCTCTATGTGAACAGACAACAGGAGATAGTTCTCTATGTGAACAGACAACAGCAGATAGTTCTCTATGTGAACAGACAACAGCAGATAGTTCTCTATGTGAACAGACAACAGCAGATAGTTCTCTATGTGAACAGCCAGACAACAGCAGATAGTTCTCTATGTGAACAGACAACAGCAGATAGTTCTCTATGTGAACAGACAACAGCAGATAGTTCTCTATGTGAACAGACAACAGCAGATAGTTCTCTATGTGAACAGACAACAGCAGATAGTTCTCTATGTGAACAGCCAGACAACAGGAGATAGTTCTCTATGTGAACAGACAACAGGAGATAGTTCTCTATGTGAACAGACAACAGGAGATAGTTCTCTATGTGAACAGACAACAGGAGATAGTTCTCTATGTGAACAGACAACAGGAGATAGTTCTCTATGTGAACAGACAACAGGAGATAGTTCTCTATGTGAACAGACAACAGGAGATAGTTCTCTATGTGAACAGACAACAGGAGATAGTTCTCTATGTGAACAGCCAGACAACAGGAGATAGTTCTCTATGTGAACAGCCAGACAACAGCAGATAGTTCTCTATGTGAACAGACAACAGGAGATAGTTCTCTATGTAAACAGCCAGACAACAGCAGATAGTTCTCTATGTGAACAGCCAGACAACAGCAGATAGTTCTCTATGTGAACAGCCAGACAACAGCAGATAGTTCTCTATGTGAACAGACAACAGCAGATAGTTCTCTATGTGAACAGACAACAGCAGATAGTTCTCTATGTGAACAGACAACAGGAGATAGTTCTCTATGTGAACAGACAACAGCAGATAGTTCTCTATGTGAACAGACAACAGCAGATAGTTCTCTATGTGAACAGACAACAGCAGATAGTTCTCTATGTGAACAGCCAGACAACAGCAGATAGTTCTCTATGTGAACAGACAACAGCAGATAGTTCTCTATGTGAACAGACAACAGCAGATAGTTCTCTATGTGAACAGACAACAGCAGATAGTTCTCTATGTGAACAGACAACAGCAGATAGTTCTCTATGTGAACAGCCAGACAACAGGAGATAGTTCTCTATGTGAACAGACAACAGGAGATAGTTCTCTATGTGAACAGACAACAGGAGATAGTTCTCTATGTGAACAGACAACAGGAGATAGTTCTCTATGTGAACAGACAACAGGAGATAGTTCTCTATGTGAACAGACAACAGGAGATAGTTCTCTATGTGAACAGACAACAGGAGATAGTTCTCTATGTGAACAGACAACAGGAGATAGTTCTCTATGTGAACAGCCAGACAACAGGAGATAGTTCTCTATGTGAACAGCCAGACAACAGCAGATAGTTCTCTATGTGAACAGACAACAGGAGATAGTTCTCTATGTGAACAGCCAGACAACAGGAGATAGTTCTCTATGTGAACAGCCAGACAACAGCAGATAGTTCTCTATGTGAACAGCCAGACAACAGCAGATAGTTCTCTATGTGAACAGACAACAGGAGATAGTTCTCTATGTGAACAGCCAGACAACAGGAGATAGTTCTCTATGTGAACAGACAACAGCAGATAGTTCTCTATGTGAACAGACAACAGCAGATAGTTCTCTATGTGAACAGACAACAGCAGATAGTTCTCTATGTGAACAGACAACAGCAGATAGTTCTCTATGTGAACAGACAACAGCAGATAGTTCTCTATGTGAACAGACAACAGGAGATAGTTCTCTATGTGAACAGACAACAGCAGATAGTTCTCTATGTGAACAGACAACAGCAGATAGTTCTCTATGTGAACAGCCAGACAACAGCAGATAGTTCTCTATGTGAACAGCCAGACAACAGCAGATAGTTCTCTATGTGAACAGCCAGACAACAGCAGATAGTTCTCTATGTGAACAGCCAGACAACAGCAGATAGTTCTCTATGTGAACAGCCAGACAACAGCAGATAGTTCTCTATGTGAACAGCCAGACAACAGCAGATAGTTCTCTATGTGAACAGCCAGACAACAGCAGATAGTTCTCTATGTGAACAGCCAGACAACAGCAGATAGTTCTCTATGTGAACAGCCAGACAACAGCAGATAGTTCTCTATGTGAACAGCCAGACAACAGCAGATAGTTCTCTATGTGTACAGCCAGACAACAGCAGATAGTTCTCTATGTGAACAGCCAGACAACAGCAGATAGTTCTCTATGTGAACAGACAACAGCAGATAGTTCTCTATGTGAACAGCCAGACAACAGCAGATAGTTCTCTATGTGAACAGCCAGACAACAGCAGATAGTTCTCTATGTGAACAGCCAGACAACAGCAGATAGTTCTCTATGTGAACAGCCAGACAACAGCAGATAGTTCTCTATGTGAACAGCCACACAACAGCAGATAGTTCTTTATGTGAACAGCCAGACAACAGCAGATAGTTCTCTATGTGAACAGACAACAGCAGATAGTTCTCTATGTGAACAGCCAGACAACAGCAGATAGTTCTCTATGTGAACAGCCAGACAACAGCAGATAGTTCTCTATGTGAACAGCCAGACAACAACAGATAGTTCTCTATGTGAACAGACAACAGCAGATAGTTCTCTATGTGAACAGCCAGACAACAGCAGATAGTTCTCTATGTGAACAGCCAGACAACAGCAGATAGTTCTCTATGTGAACAGACAACAGCAGATAGTTCTCTATGTGAACAGCCAGACAACAGCAGATAGTTCTCTATGTGAACAGACAACAGCAGATAGTTCTCTATGTGAACAGACAACAGCAGATAGTTCTCTATGTGAACAGCCAGACAACAGCAGATAGTTCTCTATGTGAACAGCCAGACAACAGCAGATAGTTCTCTATGTGAACAGCCAGACAACAGCAGATAGTTCTCTATGTGAACAGCCAGACAACAGCAGATAGTTCTCTATGTGAACAGCCAGACAACAGCAGATAGTTCTCTATGTGAACAGCCAGACAACAGCAGATAGTTCTCTATGTGTACAGCCAGACAACAGGAGATAGTTCTCTATGTGAACAGCCAGACAACAGGAGATAGTTCTCTATGTGAACAGACAGACAACAGCAGATAGTTCTCTATGTGAACAGCCAGACAACAGCAGATAGTTCTCTATGTGAACAGCCAGACAACAGGAGATAGTTCTCTATGTGAACAGCCAGACAACAGGAGATAGTTCTCTATGTGAACAGCCAGACAACAGCAGATAGTTCTCTATGTGAACAGCCAGACAACAGCAGATAGTTCTCTATGTGAACAGCCAGACAACAGCAGATAGTTCTCTATGTGAACAGACAACAGGAGATAGTTCTCTATGTGAACAGCCAGACAACAGCAGATAGTTCTCTATGTGAACAGCCAGACAACAGGAGATAGTTCTCTATGTGAACAGACAACAGCAGATAGTTCTCTATGTGAACAGCCAGACAACAGCAGATAGTTCTCTATGTGAACAGCCAGACAACAGGAGATAGTTCTCTATGTGAACAGACAACAGCAGATAGTTCTCTATGTGAACAGACAACAGCAGATAGTTCTCTATGTGAACAGCCAGACAACAGCAGATAGTTCTCTATGTGAACAGACAACAGCAGATAGTTCTCTATGTGAACAGACAACAGCAGATAGTTCTCTATGTGAACAGCCAGACAACAGCAGATAGTTATCTATGTGAACAGCCAGACAACAGCAGATAGTTCTCTATGTGAACAGCCAGACAACAGAAGATAGTTCTCTATGTGAACAGACAACAGCAGATAGTTCTCTATGTGAACAGACAACAGGAGATAGTTCTCTATGTGAACAGACAACAGCAGATAGTTCTCTATGTGAACAGACAACAGCAGATAGTTCTCTATGTGAACAGACAACAGCAGATAGTTCTCTATGTGAACAGCCAGACAACAGCAGATAGTTCTCTATGTGAACAGCCAGACAACAGCAGATAGTTCTCTATGTGAACAGACAACAGCAGATAGTTCTCTATGTGAACAGACAACAGCAGATAGTTCTCTATGTGAACAGACAACAGCAGATAGTTCTCTATGTGAACAGCCAGACAACAGGAGATAGTTCTCTATGTGAACAGACAACAGGAGATAGTTCTCTATGTGAACAGACAACAGGAGATAGTTCTCTATGTGAACAGACAACAGGAGATAGTTCTCTATGTGAACAGACAACAGGAGATAGTTCTCTATGTGAACAGACAACAGGAGATAGTTCTCTATGTGAACAGCCAGACAACAGCAGATAGTTCTCTATGTGAACAGACAACAGCAGATAGTTCTCTATGTGAACAGCCAGACAACAGCAGATAGTTCTCTATGTGAACAGACAACAGCAGATAGTTCTCTATGTGAACAGCCAGACAACAGCAGATAGTTATCTATGTGAACAGCCAGACAACAGCAGATAGTTCTCTATGTGAACAGCCAGACAACAGAAGATAGTTCTCTATGTGAACAGACAACAGCAGATAGTTCTCTATGTGAACAGACAACAGGAGATAGTTCTCTATGTGAACAGACAACAGCAGATAGTTCTCTATGTGAACAGACAACAGCAGATAGTTCTCTATGTGAACAGACAACAGCAGATAGTTCTCTATGTGAACAGCCAGACAACAGCAGATAGTTCTCTATGTGAACAGCCAGACAACAGCAGATAGTTCTCTATGTGAACAGACAACAGCAGATAGTTCTCTATGTGAACAGACAACAGCAGATAGTTCTCTATGTGAACAGACAACAGCAGATAGTTCTCTATGTGAACAGCCAGACAACAGGAGATAGTTCTCTATGTGAACAGACAACAGGAGATAGTTCTCTATGTGAACAGACAACAGGAGATAGTTCTCTATGTGAACAGACAACAGGAGATAGTTCTCTATGTGAACAGACAACAGGAGATAGTTCTCTATGTGAACAGACAACAGGAGATAGTTCTCTATGTGAACAGCCAGACAACAGCAGATAGTTCTCTATGTGAACAGACAACAGCAGATAGTTCTCTATGTGAACAGCCAGACAACAGCAGATAGTTCTCTATGTGAACAGACAACAGCAGATAGTTCTCTATGTGAACAGCCAGACAACAGCAGATAGTTCTCTATGTGAACAGCCAGACAACAGGAGATAGTTCTCTATGTGAACAGACAACAGCAGATAGTTCTCTATGTGAACAGACAACAGCAGATAGTTCTCTATGTGAACAGACAACAGGAGATAGTTCTCTATGTGAACAGACAACAGCAGATAGTTCTCTATGTGAACAGACAACAGCAGATAGTTCTCTATGTGAACAGACAACAGCAGATAGTTCTCTATGTGAACAGCCAGACAACAGCAGATAGTTCTCTATGTGAACAGACAACAGCAGATAGTTCTCTATGTGAACAGACAACAGCAGATAGTTCTCTATGTGAACAGACAACAGCAGATAGTTCTCTATGTGAACAGACAACAGCAGATAGTTCTCTATGTGAACAGCCAGACAACAGGAGATAGTTCTCTATGTGAACAGACAACAGGAGATAGTTCTCTATGTGAACAGACAACAGGAGATAGTTCTCTATGTGAACAGACAACAGGAGATAGTTCTCTATGTGAACAGACAACAGGAGATAGTTCTCTATGTGAACAGACAACAGGAGATAGTTCTCTATGTGAACAGACAACAGGAGATAGTTCTCTATGTGAACAGACAACAGGAGATAGTTCTCTATGTGAACAGCCAGACAACAGGAGATAGTTCTCTATGTGAACAGCCAGACAACAGCAGATAGTTCTCTATGTGAACAGACAACAGGAGATAGTTCTCTATGTGAACAGCCAGACAACAGGAGATAGTTCTCTATGTGAACAGCCAGACAACAGCAGATAGTTCTCTATGTGAACAGCCAGACAACAGCAGATAGTTCTCTATGTGAACAGACAACAGGAGATAGTTCTCTATGTGAACAGCCAGACAACAGGAGATAGTTCTCTATGTGAACAGACAACAGCAGATAGTTCTCTATGTGAACAGACAACAGCAGATAGTTCTCTATGTGAACAGACAACAGCAGATAGTTCTCTATGTGAACAGACAACAGCAGATAGTTCTCTATGTGAACAGACAACAGCAGATAGTTCTCTATGTGAACAGACAACAGGAGATAGTTCTCTATGTGAACAGACAACAGCAGATAGTTCTCTATGTGAACAGACAACAGCAGATAGTTCTCTATGTGAACAGCCAGACAACAGCAGATAGTTCTCTATGTGAACAGCCAGACAACAGCAGATAGTTCTCTATGTGAACAGCCAGACAACAGCAGATAGTTCTCTATGTGAACAGCCAGACAACAGCAGATAGTTCTCTATGTGAACAGCCAGACAACAGCAGATAGTTCTCTATGTGAACAGCCAGACAACAGCAGATAGTTCTCTATGTGAACAGCCAGACAACAGCAGATAGTTCTCTATGTGAACAGCCAGACAACAGCAGATAGTTCTCTATGTGAACAGCCAGACAACAGCAGATAGTTCTCTATGTGAACAGCCAGACAACAGCAGATAGTTCTCTATGTGTACAGCCAGACAACAGCAGATAGTTCTCTATGTGAACAGCCAGACAACAGCAGATAGTTCTCTATGTGAACAGATAACAGCAGATAGTTCTCTATGTGAACAGCCAGACAACAGCAGATAGTTCTCTATGTGAACAGCCAGACAACAGCAGATAGTTCTCTATGTGAACAGCCAGACAACAGCAGATAGTTCTCTATGTGTACAGCCAGACAACAGCAGATAGTTCTCTATGTTAACAGCCAGACAACAGCAGATAGTTCTCTATGTGAACAGCCACACAACAGCAGATAGTTCTTTATGTGAACAGCCAGACAACAGCAGATAGTTCTCTATGTGAACAGACAACAGCAGATAGTTCTCTATGTGAACAGCCAGACAACAGCAGATAGTTCTCTATGTGAACAGCCAGACAACAGCAGATAGTTCTCTATGTGAACAGACAACAGCAGATAGTTCTCTATGTGAACAGACAACAGCAGATAGTTCTCTATGTGAACAGCCACACAACAGCAGATAGTTCTCTATGTGAACAGCCAGACAACAGCAGATAGTTCTCTATGTGAACAGCCAGACAACAGCAGATAGTTCTCTATGTGAACAGCCAGACAACAGCAGATAGTTCTCTATGTGAACAGCCAGACAACAGCAGATAGTTCTCTATGTGTACAGCCAGACAACAGGAGATAGTTCTCTATGTGAACAGCCAGACAACAGGAGATAGTTCTCTATGTGAACAGACAGACAACAGCAGATAGTTCTCTATGTGAACAGCCAGACAACAGCAGATAGTTCTCTATGTGAACAGCCAGACAACAGGAGATAGTTCTCTATGTGAACAGCCAGACAACAGGAGATAGTTCTCTATGTGAACAGACAACAGCAGATAGTTCTCTATGTGAACAGCCAGACAACAGCAGATAGTTCTCTATGTGAACAGCCAGACAACAGCAGATAGTTCTCTATGTGAACAGCCAGACAACAGCAGATAGTTCTCTATGTGAACAGACAACAGGAGATAGTTCTCTATGTGAACAGCCAGACAACAGCAGATAGTTCTCTATGTGAACAGCCAGACAACAGGAGATAGTTCTCTATGTGAACAGACAACAGCAGATAGTTCTCTATGTGAACAGCCAGACAACAGCAGATAGTTCTCTATGTGAACAGCCAGACAACAGGAGATAGTTCTCTATGTGAACAGACAACAGCAGATAGTTCTCTATGTGAACAGACAACAGCAGATAGTTCTCTATGTGAACAGCCAGACAACAGCAGATAGTTCTCTATGTGAACAGACAACAGCAGATAGTTCTCTATGTGAACAGACAACAGCAGATAGTTCTCTATGTGAACAGCCAGACAACAGCAGATAGTTATCTATGTGAACAGCCAGACAACAGCAGATAGTTCTCTATGTGAACAGCCAGACAACAGAAGATAGTTCTCTATGTGAACAGACAACAGCAGATAGTTCTCTATGTGAACAGCCAGACAACAGCAGATAGTTCTCTATGTGAACAGCCAGACAACAGCAGATAGTTCTCTATGTGAACAGACAACAGCAGATAGTTCTCTATGTGAACAGCCAGACAACAGCAGATAGTTCTCTATGTGAACAGACAACAGCAGATAGTTCTCTATGTGAACAGCCAGACAACAGCAGATAGTTCTCTATGTGAACAGCCAGACAACAGCAGATAGTTCTCTATGTGAACAGCCAGACAACAGGAGATAGTTCTCTATGTGAACAGCCAGACAACAGGAGATAGTTCTCTATGTCAACAGCCAGACAACAGGAGATAGTTCTCTATGTGAACAGACAACAGCAGATAGTTCTCTATGTGAACAGCCAGACAACAGCAGATAGTTCTCTATGTGAACAGCCAGACAACAGCAGATAGTTCTCTATGTGAACAGCCAGACAACAGCAGATAGTTCTCTATGTGAACAGACAACAGCAGATAGTTCTCTATGTGAACAGACAACAGCAGATAGTTCTCTATGTGAACAGCCAGACAACAGCAGATAGTTCTCTATGTGAACAGCCAGACAACAGGAGATAGTTCTCTATGTGAACAGACAACAGCAGATAGTTCTCTATGTGAACAGACAACAGCAGATAGTTCTCTATGTGAACAGACAACAGCAGATAGTTCTCTATGTGAACAGACAACAGCAGATAGTTCTCTATGTGAACAGACAACAGCAGATAGTTCTCTATGTGAACAGCCAGACAACAGGAGATAGTTCTCTATGTGAACAGCCAGACAACAGCAGATAGTTCTCTATGTGAACAGCCAGACAACAGGAGATAGTTCTCTATGTGAACAGACAACAGCAGATAGTTCTCTATGTGAACAGCCAGACAACAGCAGATAGTTCTCTATGTGAACAGCCAGACAACAGCAGATAGTTCTCTATGTAAACAGCCAGACAACAGCAGATAGTTCTCTATGTGAACAGCCAGACAACAGCAGATAGTTCTCTATGTGAACAGCCAGACAACAGCAGATAGTTCTCTATGTGAACAGACAACAGCAGATAGTTCTCTATGTGAACAGGCAGACAACAGCAGATAGTTCTCTATGTGAACAGCCAGACAACAGGAGATAGTTCTCTATGTGAACAGACAACAGCTGATAGTTCTCTATGTGAACAGACAACAGCAGATAGTTCTCTATGTGAACAGACAACAGGAGATAGTTCTCTATGTGAACAGACAACAGCAGATAGTTCTCTATGTGAACAGACAACAGCAGATAGTTCTCTATGTGAACAGACAACAGCAGATAGTTCTCTATGTGAACAGCCAGACAACAGCAGATAGTTCTCTATGTGAACAGACAACAGCAGATAGTTCTCTATGTGAACAGACAACAGCAGATAGTTCTCTATGTGAACAGACAACAGCAGATAGTTCTCTATGTGAACAGACAACAGCAGATAGTTCTCTATGTGAACAGCCAGACAACAGGAGATAGTTCTCTATGTGAACAGACAACAGGAGATAGTTCTCTATGTGAACAGACAACAGGAGATAGTTCTCTATGTGAACAGACAACAGGAGATAGTTCTCTATGTGAACAGACAACAGGAGATAGTTCTCTATGTGAACAGACAACAGGAGATAGTTCTCTATGTGAACAGCCAGACAACAGCAGATAGTTCTCTATGTGAACAGACAACAGCAGATAGTTCTCTATGTGAACAGCCAGACAACAGCAGATAGTTCTCTATGTGAACAGACAACAGCAGATAGTTCTCTATGTGAACAGCCAGACAACAGCAGATAGTTCTCTATGTGAACAGCCAGACAACAGGAGATAGTTCTCTATGTGAACAGACAACAGCAGATAGTTCTCTATGTGAACAGACAACAGCAGATAGTTCTCTATGTGAACAGACAACAGGAGATAGTTATCTATGTGAACAGACAACAGCAGATAGTTCTCTATGTGAACAGACAACAGCAGATAGTTCTCTATGTGAACAGACAACAGCAGATAGTTCTCTATGTGAACAGCCAGACAACAGCAGATAGTTCTCTATGTGAACAGACAACAGCAGATAGTTCTCTATGTGAACAGACAACAGCAGATAGTTCTCTATGTGAACAGACAACAGCAGATAGTTCTCTATGTGAACAGACAACAGGAGATAGTTCTCTATGTGAACAGACAACAGGAGATAGTTCTCTATGTGAACAGACAACAGGAGATAGTTCTCTATGTGAACAGACAACAGGAGATAGTTCTCTATGTGAACAGACAACAGGAGATAGTTCTCTATGTGAACAGACAACAGGAGATAGTTCTCTATGTGAACAGACAACAGGAGATAGTTCTCTATGTGAACAGCCAGACAACAGGAGATAGTTCTCTATGTGAACAGCCAGACAACAGCAGATAGTTCTCTATGTGAACAGACAACAGGAGATAGTTCTCTATGTGAACAGCCAGACAACAGGAGATAGTTCTCTATGTGAACAGCCAGACAACAGCAGATAGTTCTCTATGTGAACAGCCAGACAACAGCAGATAGTTCTCTATGTGAACAGACAACAGGAGATAGTTCTCTATGTGAACAGCCAGACAACAGGAGATAGTTCTCTATGTGAACAGACAACAGCAGATAGTTCTCTATGTGAACAGACAACAGCAGATAGTTCTCTATGTGAACAGACAACAGCAGATAGTTCTCTATGTGAACAGACAACAGCAGATAGTTCTCTATGTGAACAGACAACAGCAGATAGTTCTCTATGTGAACAGACAACAGGAGATAGTTCTCTATGTGAACAGACAACAGCAGATAGTTCTCTATGTGAACAGACAACAGCAGATAGTTCTCTATGTGAACAGCCAGACAACAGCAGATAGTTCTCTATGTGAACAGCCAGACAACAGCAGATAGTTCTCTATGTGAACAGCCAGACAACAGCAGATAGTTCTCTATGTGAACAGCCAGACAACAGCAGATAGTTCTCTATGTGAACAGCCAGACAACAGCAGATAGTTCTCTATGTGAACAGCCAGACAACAGCAGATAGTTCTCTATGTGAACAGCCAGACAACAGCAGATAGTTCTCTATGTGAACAGCCAGACAACAGCAGATAGTTCTCTATGTGAACAGCCAGACAACAGCAGATAGTTCTCTATGTGTACAGCCAGACAACAGCAGATAGTTCTCTATGTGAACAGCCAGACAACAGCAGATAGTTCTCTATGTGAACAGACAACAGCAGATAGTTCTCTATGTGAACAGCCAGACAACAGCAGATAGTTCTCTATGTGAACAGCCAGACAACAGCAGATAGTTCTCTATGTGAACAGCCAGACAACAGCAGATAGTTCTCTATGTGAACAGCCAGACAACAGCAGATAGTTCTCTATGTGTACAGCCAGACAACAGCAGATAGTTCTCTATGTTAACAGCCAGACAACAGCAGATAGTTCTCTATGTGAACAGCCACACAACAGCAGATAGTTCTTTATGTGAACAGCCAGACAACAGCAGATAGTTCTCTATGTGAACAGCCAGACAACAGCAAATAGTTCTCTATGTGAACAGACAACAGCAGATAGTTCTCTATGTGAACAGCCAGACAACAGCAGATAGTTCTCTATGTGAACAGCCAGACAACAGCAGATAGTTCTCTATGTGAACAGCCAGACAACAGCAGACATTTCTTAAATGATACATGTTCTGACACCCTCTCCAAATGAGCAAGACCTATTACATCATTATATTTACACACATCTGACGGTAGCATTAACATAGACACAGTCATGCTCAATTAAACGTGGTGCTCTTGTGATTCCAGAGGACCAAGGATCATTCATCATGACGACAGACAGTCACCCCCTTTGATTAGAGCCCCACAGTCTGCTGGGGAGATGTCTTTATGTCTGGGGCAGGGTTGCTGGTTTGATTAGAGCCCCACAGTCTGCTGGAGAGACATCTTTATGTCTGGGGCAGGGTTGCTGGTTTGATTAGAGCCCCACAGTCTCCTGGGGAGATGTCTTTATGTTTGGAGCAGGGTTGTGGGTTTGATTAGAGCCCCACAGTCTGCTGGAGAGACATCTTTATGTTTGGAGCAGGGTTGTGGGTTTGATTAGAGCCCCACAGTCTGCTGGAGAGACGTCTTTATGTCTGGGGCAGGGTTGTGGGTTTGATTAGAGCCCCACAGTCTACTGGAGAGACATCTTTATGTCTGGGGCAGGGTTGTGGGTTTGATTAGAAACCCACAGTTTGCTGGGGAGATGTCTTTATGTCTGGGGCAGGGTTGTGGGTTTGATTAGAGCCCCACAGTCTGCTGGAGAGACATCTTTATGTCTGGGGCAGGGTTGTGGGTTTGATTAGAGCCCCACAGTCTGCTGGAGAGACGTCTTTATGTCTGGGGCAGGGTTGTGGGTTTGATTAGAGCCCCACAGTCTACTGGAGAGACATCTTTATGTCTGGGGCAGGGTTGTGGGTTTGATTAGAAACCCACAGTTTGCTGGGGAGATGTCTTTATGTCTGGGGCAGGGTTGTGGGTTTGATTAGAGCCCCACAGTCTGCTGGAGAGACATCTTTATGTCTGGGGCAGGGTTGTGGGTTTGATTAGAGCCCCACAGTCTGCTGGAGAGACATCTTTATGTCTGGAGCAGGGTTGTGGGTTTGATTAGAGCCCCACAGTCTGCTGGAGAGACATCTTTATGTCCTGGAGCAGGGTTGTGGGTTTGATTAGAGCCTCACAGTCTGCTGGAGAGACATCTTTATGTCCTGGGCAGGGTTGTGGGTTTGATTAGAGCCCCACAGTCTGCTGGAGAGAGATCTTTATGTCTGGGGCAGGGTTGTGGGTTTGATTAGAGCCCCACAGTCTGCTGGGGAGACATCTTTATGTCTGGGGCATTGTGGGTTTTATTAGAGCCCCACAGTCTGCTGGAGAGACATCTTTATGTCTGGAGCAGGGTTGTGGGTTTGATTAGAGCCGCCAGTCTGCTGGAGAGACATCTTTATGTCTGGGGCATTGTGGGTTTGATTAGAGCCCCACAGTCTGCTGGAGAGACATCTTTATGTCTGGGGCAGGGTTGTGGGTTTGATTAGAGCCCCACAGTCTGCTGGTGAGACATCTTTATGTCCTGGGGCAGGGTTGTGGGTTTGATTAGAGCCCCACAGTCTGCTGGAGAGACATCTTTATGTCTGGGGCAGGGTTGTGGGTTTGATTAGAGCCCCACAGTCTGCTGGAGAGACATCTTTATGTCCTGGGGCAGGGTTGTGGGTTTGATTAGAGCCCCACAGTCTGCTGGAGAGACATCTTTATGTCTGGGGCAGGGTTGTGGGTTTGATTAGAGCCCCACAGTCTGCTGGAGAGACGTCTTTATGTCCTGGGGCAGGGTTGTGGGTTTGATTAGAGCCCCACAGTCTGCTGGAGAGACATCTTTATGTCCTGGAGCAGGGTTGTGGGTTTGATTAGAGCCCCACAGTCTGCTGGAGAGACGTCTTTATGTCCTGGAGCAGGGTTGTGGGTTTGATTCCTGCATCAGATCACATAACCTGAATACCTATGTCACCTACATAGTACATTTGTGTTGTCAGTTGCTTTGGATGTGAAACCCTCTTCAGTTCTGTTTATGGTTCTTTGAGCCAGAAATCAGTGCATGATCATCTATCTGCTCGTTTCTATATATATATATATATATATAGTCTTTCTAGTCTCTGACTCCCTCTCAGACACTGTGACTGTATACAATACTATGCAATACAATACAATACAATACAATACAATACAATACAATACTATACTATACAATACAATACTATACAATACAATACAATACAATACTATACAATACAATACAATACAATACTATACAATACAATACAATACAATACAATACAATACAATACAATACAATACTATACAATACTATACAATACAATACAATACAATACTATACAATGCAATACAATACTGTACAGCACGGCTTAGAACGCTGCTCGTCCAATCAGCATCCAGGATCCAAACAAGCAGTTGTATTATATACTATACAATACAACACAGTACAATACTACACACTACAATACTATACAATACAGGACAGTACAATATAATACTACCCAATACCATGCAGTTCAGATTCTGTAATGAGAGGTCCTTGTCGATATAGATTCTATAATGAGAGGTCCTTGTCGATATACAGTGCCTTGCGAAAGTATTCGGCCCCCTTGAACTTTGCGACCTTTTGCCACATTTCAGGCTTCAAACATAAAGATATAAAACTGTATTTTTTTGTGAAGAATCAACAACAGGTTGATCATGAATCAATCATGAAGTGGAACGACATTTATTGGATATTTCAAACTTTTTTAACAAATCAAAAACTGAAAAATTGGGCGTGCAAAATTATTCAGCCCCCTTAAGTTAATACTTTGTAGCTCCACCTTTTGCTGCGATTACAGCTGTAAGTCGCTTGGGGTATGTCTCTATCAGTTTTGCACATCGAGAGACTGAATTTTTTTCCCATTCCTCCTTGCAAAACAGCTCGAGCTCAGTGAGGTTGGATGGAGAGCATTTGTGAACAGCAGTTTTCAGTTCTTTCCACAGATTCTCGATTGGATTCAGGTCTGGACTTTGACTTGGCCATTCTAACACCTGGATATGTTTATTTTTGAACCATTCCATTGTAGATTTTGCTTTATGTTTTGGATCATTGTCTTGTTGGAAGACAAATCTCCGTCCCGGTCTCAGGTCTTTTGCAGACTCCATCAGGTTTTCTTCCAGAATGGTCCTGTATTTGGCTCCATCCATCTTCCCATCAATTTTAACCATCTTCCCTGTCCCTGCTGAAGAAAAGCAGGCCCAAACCATGATGCTGCCACCACCATGTTTGACAGTGGGGATGGTGTGTTCAGCTGTGTTGCTTTTACGCCAAACATAACGTTTTGCATTGTTGCCAAAAAGTTCAATTTTGGTTTCATCTGACCAGAGCACCTTCTTCCACATGTTTGGTGTGTCTCCCAGGTGGCTTGTGGCAAACTTTAAACAACACTTTTTATGGATATCTTTAAGAAATGGCTTTCTTCTTGCCACTCTTCCATAAAGGCCAGATTTGTGCAATATACAACTGATTGTTGTCCTATGGACAGAGTCTCCCACCTCAGCTGTAGATCTCTGCAGTTCATCCAGAGTGATCATGGGCCTCTTGGCTGCATCTCTGATCAGTCTTCTCCTTGTATGAGCTGAAAGTTTAGAGGGACGGCCAGGTCTTGGTAGATTTACAGTGGTCTGATACTCCTTCCATTTCAATATTATCGCTTGCACAGTGCTCCTTGGGATGTTTAAAGCTTGGGAAATCTTTTTGTATCCAAATCCGGCTTTAAACTTCTTCACAACAGTATCTCGGACCTGCCTGGTGTGTTCCTTGTTCTTCATGATGCTCTCTGTGCTTTTAACGGACCTCTGAGACTATCACAGTGTAGGTGCATTTATACGGAGACTTGATTACACACAGGTGGATTGTATTTATCATCATTAGTCATTTAGGTCAACATTGGATCATTCAGAGATCCTCACTGAACTTCTGGAGAGAGTTTGCTGCACTGAAAGTAAAGGGGCTGAATAATTTTGCACGCCCAATTTTTCAGTTTTTGATTTGTTAAAAAAGTTTGAAATATCCAATAAATGTCGTTCCACTTCATGATTGTGTCCCACTTGTTGTTGATTCTTCACAAAAAAATACAGTTTTATATCTTTATGTTTGAGCCCTGAAATGTGGCAAAAGGTCGCAAAGTTCAAGGGGGCCGAATACTTTCGCAAAGCACTGTAGATTATGTAATGAGAGGTCCTTGTACAGGGTCCCTGTGGACTCTTGAGAGGCTGTGTCTCTGTCCAGGGTCCAGAAACGACCCACTGGTATTCTGATCTGATGACAGCTCTCAGCCAGGATGAGAATGGCTGGGGCTGTTTGAGAATGTGAGAATTAGCTGGGGCTGTTTGAGAATGTGAGAATAGCTGGGGCTGTTTGAGACTGTGAGAACAGCTGGGGCTGTTTGAGGATGTAAGAATAGCTGGGGCTGTTTGAGAATGTGAGAACAGCTGGGGCTGTTTGAGGATGTAAGAATAGCTGGGGCTGTTTGAGAATGTGAGAATAGCTGGGGCTGTTTGAGAATGTGAGAATAGCTGGGGCTGTTTGAGACTGTGAGAACAGCTGGGGCTGTTTGAGGATGTAAGAATAGCTGGGGCTGTTTGAGAATGTGAGAACAGCTGGGGCTGTTTGAGGATGTAAGAATAGCTGGGGCTGTTTGAGAATGTGAGAATAGCTGGGGCTGTTTGAGAATGTGAGAATAGCTGGGGCTGTTTGAGAATGTGAGAATGGCTGGGGCTGTTTGAGGATGTGAGAATAGCTGGGGCTGTTTGAGAATGTGAGAATAGCTGGGGCTGTTTGAGAATGTGAGAATGGCTGGGGCAGTTTGAGGATGTGAGAATAGCTGGGGCTGTTTGAGGATGTGAGAATACCTGGGGCTGTTTGAGGATGTGAGAATACCTGGGGCTGTTTGAGGATGTGAGAATAGCTGGGGCTGTTTGAGGATGTAAGAATAGCTAGGGCTGTTTGAGGATGTGAGAACAGCTGGGGCTGTTTGAGGATGTGAGAATAACTGGGGCTATTTGAGGATGTGAGAATAACTGGGGCTGTTTGAGGATGTGAGAATAGCTGGGGTTGTGTGAGTCCCAACATGTCAGCAATCAAGTCTTCAAGATCTAGAACTTTCTTAAAACAGAACGTGTCACAGTACGATGCGCTTCGTACAGCGCTGTGACCCTTTCTGTATTTTAGAAAGTTCTAGATCATAAAGACTTGATTGCTGGACGGGCAAACTGTTCCAACAGTGGTCTAATGAAACAAATAAACCAAAAGATAAGTCTTTTAGTTGAACTTTCCTTTAAGGTGTAAGTTCACTCGTCATTCCATTCCCTCTAAGTGAGTTCATGTGAGTTAGTCGTTCTGACCCACTTAAGGAATGAGAGATGGAGAGAGAGGGACAGAGAGCCAAATGTGATGAATTATACATGCAGGGCTAAAAATAGTCAAGAAGATGATGGTACAGGCCTTTTGTCCAATAGGACCACACCTCAATATGTTCTGTTTCAGACTGCCAGTCCAATAGGACCACCTCAATATGTTCTGTTTCAGACTGCCCGTCCAATAGGACCACCTCAATATGTTCTGTTTCAGACTGCCCGTCCAATAGGAGCACCTCAATATGTTCTGTTTCAGACTGCCCGTCCAATAGGAGCACCTCAATATGTTCTGTTTCAGACCGCCCGTCCAATAGGACCACACCTCAATATGTTCTGTTTCAGACTGCCAGTCCAATAGGAGCACCTCAATATGTTCTGTTTCAGACTGCCCGTCCAATAGGACCACACCTCAATATGTTCTGTTTCAGACTGCCCGTCCAATAGGACCACCTCAATATGTTCTGTTTCAGACTGCCCGTCCAATAGGACCACACCTCAATATGTTCTGTTTCAGACTGCCCGTCCAATAGGACCACCTCAATATGTTCTGTTTCAGACTGCCAGTCCAATAGGACCACCTCAATATGTTCTGTTTCAGACTGCCAGTCCAATAGGACCACCTCAATATGTTCTGTTTCAGACTGCCAGTCCAATAGGACCACCTCAATATGTTCTGTTTCAGACTGCCAGTCCAATAGGACCACCTCAATATGTTCTGTTTCAGACTGCCCGTCCAATAGGACCACCTCAATATGTTCTGTTTCAGACTGCTCGTTCAATAAGACCACACCTCAATATGTTCTGTTTCAGACTGCCAGTCCAATAGGACCACCTCAATATGTTCTGTTTCAGACTGCCAGTCCAATAGGACCACCTCAATATGTTCTGTTTCAGACTGCCAGTCCAATAGCACCACCTCAATATGTTCTGTTTCAGACTGCCCGTCCAATAGGACCACCTCAATATGTTCTGTTTCAGACTGCCCGTCCAATAGGACCACACCTCAATATGTTCTGTTTCAGACTGCCCGTCCAATAGGACCGCCTCAATATGTTCTGTTTCAGACCGTCCAATAGGAGCACCTCAATATGTTCTGTTTCAGACTGCCAGTCCAATAGGACCACCTCAATATGTTCTGTTTCAGACTGCCAGTCCAATAGGACCGCCTCAATATGTTCTGTTTCAGACCGTCCAATAGGAGCACCTCAATATGTTCTGTTTCAGACCGTCCAATAGCACCACCTCAATATGTTCTGTTTCAGACTGCCCGTCCAATAGGACCACCTCAATATGTTCTGTTTCAGACTGCCCGTCCAATAGCACCACCTCAATATGTTCTGTTTCAGACTGCCAGTCCAATAGGACCACCTCAATATGTTCTGTTTCAGACTGCCCGTCCAATAGGAGCACCTCAATATGTTCTGTTTCAGACTGCCCGTCCAATAGGACCACCTCAATATGTTCTGTTTCAGACTGCCCATCCAATAGGACCACCTCAATATGTTCTGTTTCAGACTGCCAGTCCAATAGGACCACCTCAATATGTTCTGTTTCAGACTGCCAGTCCAATAGGACCACCTCAATATGTTCTGTTTCAGACTGCCCGTCCAATAGGACCACACCTCAATATGTTCTGTTTCAGACTGCCCGTCCAATAGGACCACCTCAATATGTTCTGTTTCAGACTGCCAGTCCAATAGGACCACCTCAATATGTTCTGTTTCAGACTGCCCGTCCAATAGGACCACCTCAATATGTTCTGTTTCAGACTGCCCGTCCAATAGGACCACCTCAATATGTTCTGTTTCAGACTGCCAGTCCAATAGGACCACCTCAATATGTTCTGTTTCAGACTGCCAGTCCAATAGGACCACACCTCAATATGTTCTGTTTCAGACTGCCAGTCCAATAGGACCACACCTCAATATGTTCTGTTTCAGACTGCCCGTCCAATAGGACCACCTCAATATGTTCTGTTTCAGACCGTCCAATAGGACCACCTCAATATGTTCTGTTTCAGACTGCCAGTCCAATAGGACCACCTCAATATGTTCTGTTTCAGACTGCCCGTCCAATAGGACCACCTCAATATGTTCTGTTTCAGACTGCCAGTCCAATAGGACCACCTCAATATGTTCTGTTTCAGACTGCCAGTCCAATAGGACCACACCTCAATATGTTCTGTTTCAGACTGCCAGTCCAATAGGACCACACCTCAATATGTTCTGTTTCAGACTGCCCGTCCAATAGGACCACCTCAATATGTTCTGTTTCAGACCGTCCAATAGGACCACCTCAATATGTTCTGTTTCAGACTGACCGTCCAATAGGACCACCTCAATATGTTCTGTTTCAGACTGCCAGTCCAATAGGACCACCTCAATATGTTCTGTTTCAGACTGCCCGTCCAATAGGACCACCTCAATATGTTCTGTTTCAGACTGCCCGTCCAATAGGACCGACTCAATATGTTCTGTTTCAGACCGCCAGTCCAATAGGACCACACCTCAATATGTTCTGTTTCAGACTGCCCGTCCAATAGGACCACCTCAATATGTTCTGTTTCAGACCGCCCGTCCAATAGGACCACCTCAATATGTTCTGTTTCAGACTGCCCGTCCAATAGGACCGCCTCAATATGTTCTGTTTCAGACTGCCCGTCCAATAGGAGCACCTCAATATGTTCTGTTTCAGACTGCCAGTCCAATAGGACCGCCTCAATATGTTCTGTTTCAGACTGCCTGTCCAATAGGAGCACCTCAATATGTTCTGTTTCAGACTGCCCGTCCAATAGGACCACCTCAATATGTTCTGTTTCAGACTGCTCGTCCAATAGGACCACACCTCAATATGTTCTGTTTCAGACTGCCTGTCCAATAGGACCACCTCAATATGTTCTGTTTCAGACTGCCAGTCCAATAGGACCACCTCAATATGTTCTGTTTCAGACCGTCCAATAGGACCACCTCAATATGTTCTGTTTCAGACTGCCCGTCCAATAGGACCACCTCAATATGTTCTGTTTCAGACTGCCCGTCCAATAGGACCACCTCAATATGTTCTGTTTCAGACTGCCCGTCCAATAGGACCACCTCAATATGTTCTGTTTCAGACTGCCAGTCCAATAGGACCACCTCAATATGTTCTGTTTCAGACTGCCAGTCCAATAGGACCACCTCAATATGTTCTGTTTCAGACTGCCCGTCCAATAGGACCACCTCAATATGTTCTGTTTCAGACTGCCAGTCCAATAGGACCACCTCAATATGTTCTGTTTCAGACTGCCCGTCCAATAGGACCACCTCAATATGTTCTGTTTCAGACTGCCAGTCCAATAGGACCACCTCAATATGTTCTGTTTCAGACTGCCAGTCCAATAGGACCACCTCAATATGTTCTGTTTCAGACTGCCCGTCTAATAGGACCACCTCAATATGATCTGTTTCAGACTGCCCGTCCAATAGGACCACCTCAATATGTTCTGTTTCAGACCGTCCAATAGGACCACCTCAATATGTTCTGTTTCAGACTGCCAGTCCAATAGGACCACCTCAATATGTTCTGTTTCAGACTGCCAGTCCAATAGGACCACCTCAATATGTTCTGTTTCAGACTGCCCGTCCAATAGGACCACCTCAATATGTTCTGTTTCAGACTGCCCGTCCAATAGGACCACCTCAATATGTTCTGTTTCAGACTGCCCGTCCAATAGGACCACCTCAATATGTTCTGTTTCAGACTGCCAGTCCAATAGGACCGCCTCAATATGTTCTGTTTCAGACTGCCCGTCTAATAGGACCACCTCAATATGATCTGTTTCAGACTGCCCGTCCAATAGGACCACCTCAATATGTTCTGTTTCAGACCGTCCAATAGGACCACCTCAATATGTTCTGTTTCAGACCGTCCAATAGGACCACCTCAATATGTTCTGTTTCAGACTGCCAGTCCAATAGGACCACCTCAATATGTTCTGTTTCAGACTGCCAGTCCAATAGGACCACCTCAATATGTTCTGTTTCAGACTGCCAGTCCAATAGGACCACACCTCAATATGTTCTGTTTCAGACTGCCCGTCCAATAGGACCACCTCAATATGTTCTGTTTCAGACTGCCAGTCCAATAGGACCACCTCAATATGTTCTGTTTCAGACTGCCAGTCCAATAGGACCACCTCAATATGTTCTGTTTCAGACTGCCAGTCCAATAGGACCACCTCAATATGTTCTGTTTCAGACTGCCCGTCCAATAGGAGCACCTCAATATGTTCTGTTTCAGACTGCCAGTCCAATAGGAGCACCTCAATATGTTCTGTTTCAGACTGCCCGTCCAATAGGACCACACCTCAATATGTTCTGTTTCAGACTGCCCGTCCAATAGGACCACCTCAATATGTTCTGTTTCAGACTGCCCGTCCAATAGGACCACACCTCAATATGTTCTGTTTCAGACTGCCCGTCCAATAGGACCACCTCAATATGTTCTGTTTCAGACTGCCAGTCCAATAGGACCACCTCAATATGTTCTGTTTCAGACTGCCAGTCCAATAGGACCACCTCAATATGTTCTGTTTCAGACTGCCAGTCCAATAGGACCACCTCAATATGTTCTGTTTCAGACTGCCAGTCCAATAGGACCACCTCAATATGTTCTGTTTCAGACTGCCCGTCCAATAGGACCACCTCAATATGTTCTGTTTCAGACTGCCAGTCCAATAGGACCACCTCAATATGTTCTGTTTCAGACTGCCAGTCCAATAGGACCACCTCAATATGTTCTGTTTCAGACTGCCAGTCCAATAGCACCACCTCAATATGTTCTGTTTCAGACTGCCCGTCCAATAGGACCACCTCAATATGTTCTGTTTCAGACTGCCCGTCCAATAGGACCACACCTCAATATGTTCTGTTTCAGACTGCCCGTCCAATAGGACCGCCTCAATATGTTCTGTTTCAGACCGTCCAATAGGAGCACCTCAATATGTTCTGTTTCAGACTGCCAGTCCAATAGGACCACCTCAATATGTTCTGTTTCAGACTGCCAGTCCAATAGGACCGCCTCAATATGTTCTGTTTCAGACCGTCCAATAGAAGCACCTCAATATGTTCTGTTTCAGACCGTCCAATAGCACCACCTCAATATGTTCTGTTTCAGACTGCCCGTCCAATAGGACCACCTCAATATGTTCTGTTTCAGACTGCCCGTCCAATAGCACCACCTCAATATGTTCTGTTTCAGACTGCCAGTCCAATAGGACCACCTCAATATGTTCTGTTTCAGACTGCCCGTCCAATAGGAGCACCTCAATATGTTCTGTTTCAGACTGCCCGTCCAATAGGACCACCTCAATATGTTCTGTTTCAGACTGCCCATCCAATAGGACCACCTCAATATGTTCTGTTTCAGACTGCCAGTCCAATAGGACCACCTCAATATGTTCTGTTTCAGACTGCCAGTCCAATAGGACCACCTCAATATGTTCTGTTTCAGACTGCCCGTCCAATAGGACCACACCTCAATATGTTCTGTTTCAGACTGCCCGTCCAATAGGACCACCTCAATATGTTCTGTTTCAGACTGCCAGTCCAATAGGACCACCTCAATATGTTCTGTTTCAGACTACCCGTCCAATAGGACCACCTCAATATGTTCTGTTTCAGACTGCCCGTCCAATAGGACCACCTCAATATGTTCTGTTTCAGACTGCCAGTCCAATAGGACCACCTCAATATGTTCTGTTTCAGACTGCCAGTCCAATAGGACCACACCTCAATATGTTCTGTTTCAGACTGCCAGTCCAATAGGACCACACCTCAATATGTTCTGTTTCAGACTGCCCGTCCAATAGGACCACCTCAATATGTTCTGTTTCAGACCGTCCAATAGGACCACCTCAATATGTTCTGTTTCAGACTGCCAGTCCAATAGGACCACCTCAATATCTTCTGTTTCAGACTGCCCGTCCAATAGGACCACCTCAATATGTTCTGTTTCAGACTGCCAGTCCAATAGGACCACCTCAATATGTTCTGTTTCAGACTGCCAGTCCAATAGGACCACACCTCAATATGTTCTGTTTCAGACTGCCAGTCCAATAGGACCACACCTCAATATGTTCTGTTTCAGACTGCCCGTCCAATAGGACCACCTCAATATGTTCTGTTTCAGACCGTCCAATAGGACCACCTCAATATGTTCTGTTTCAGACTGACCGTCCAATAGGACCACCTCAATATGTTCTGTTTCAGACTGCCAGTCCAATAGGACCACCTCAATATGTTCTGTTTCAGACTGCCCGTCCAATAGGACCACCTCAATATGTTCTGTTTCAGACTGCCCGTCCAATAGGACCGACTCAATATGTTCTGTTTCAGACCGCCAGTCCAATAGGACCACACCTCAATATGTTCTGTTTCAGACTGCCCGTCCAATAGGACCACCTCAATATGTTCTGTTTCAGACCGCCCGTCCAATAGGACCACCTCAATATGTTCTGTTTCAGACTGCCCGTCCAATAGGACCGCCTCAATATGTTCTGTTTCAGACTGCCCGTCCAATAGGAGCACCTCAATATGTTCTGTTTCAGACTGCCAGTCCAATAGGACCGCCTCAATATGTTCTGTTTCAGACTGCCCGTCCAATAGGAGCACCTCAATATGTTCTGTTTCAGACTGCCAGTCCAATAGGACCGCCTCAATATGTTCTGTTTCAGACTGCCTGTCCAATAGGAGCACCTCAATATGTTCTGTTTCAGACTGCCCGTCCAATAGGACCACCTCAATATGTTCTGTTTCAGACTGCTCGTCCAATAGGACCACACCTCAATATGTTCTGTTTCAGACTGCCTGTCCAATAGGACCACCTCAATATGTTCTGTTTCAGACTGCCAGTCCAATAGGACCACCTCAATATGTTCTGTTTCAGACCGTCCAATAGGACCACCTCAATATGTTCTGTTTCAGACTGCCCGTCCAATAGGACCACCTCAATATGTTCTGTTTCAGACTGCCCGTCCAATAGGACCACCTCAATATGTTCTGTTTCAGACTGCCCGTCCAATAGGACCACCTCAATATGTTCTGTTTCAGACTGCCAGTCCAATAGGACCACCTCAATATGTTCTGTTTCAGACTGCCAGTCCAATAGGACCACCTCAATATGTTCTGTTTCAGACTGCCCGTCCAATAGGACCACCTCAATATGTTCTGTTTCAGACTGCCAGTCCAATAGGACCACCTCAATATGTTCTGTTTCAGACTGCCCGTCCAATAGGACCACCTCAATATGTTCTGTTTCAGACTGCCAGTCCAATAGGACCACCTCAATATGTTCTGTTTCAGACTGCCAGTCCAATAGGACCACCTCAATATGTTCTGTTTCAGACTGCCCGTCTAATAGGACCACCTCAATATGATCTGTTTCAGACTGCCCGTCCAATAGGACCACCTCAATATGTTCTGTTTCAGACCGTCCAATAGGACCACCTCAATATGTTCTGTTTCAGACTGCCAGTCCAATAGGACCACCTCAATATGTTCTGTTTCAGACTGCCAGTCCAATAGGACCACCTCAATATGTTCTGTTTCAGACTGCCCGTCCAATAGGACCACCTCAATATGTTCTGTTTCAGACTGCCCGTCCAATAGGACCACCTCAATATGTTCTGTTTCAGACTGCCCGTCCAATAGGACCACCTCAATATGTTCTGTTTCAGACTGCCAGTCCAATAGGACCGCCTCAATATGTTCTGTTTCAGACTGCCCGTCTAATAGGACCACCTCAATATGATCTGTTTCAGACTGCCCGTCCAATAGGACCACCTCAATATGTTCTGTTTCAGACCGTCCAATAGGACCACCTCAATATGTTCTGTTTCAGACCGTCCAATAGGACCACCTCAATATGTTCTGTTTCAGACTGCCAGTCCAATAGGACCACCTCAATATGTTCTGTTTCAGACTGCCAGTCCAATAGGACCACCTCAATATGTTCTGTTTCAGACTGCCAGTCCAATAGGACCACACCTCAATATGTTCTGTTTCAGACTGCCCGTCCAATAGGACCACCTCAATATGTTCTGTTTCAGACTGCCAGTCCAATAGGACCACCTCAATATGTTCTGTTTCAGACTGCCAGTCCAATAGGACCACCTCAATATGTTCTGTTTCAGACTGCCAGTCCAATAGGACCACCTCAATATGTTCTGTTTCAGACTGCCCGTCCAATAGGACCACCTCAATATGTTCTGTTTCAGCCACCCATCCACTTCCTCCACCTATCATTCTGCAATTAGTAAAGATCCAATATGGACTACTGTATACTACTGTATACTCAATTGATTTACACTCAACAGATACTGTATTGATAGGAGGAAAAAAAAAGACTATATTTTTCACTGTCCCAATAAGTACAGCTCATTGAATATCTCGTCAGGTTTGCCGTAGTAATTACACGTTCGAGATAGGAGAAGAAGAAACACACTTGGAGGACCACACAGTTACATCAGTTACATTAAATGCAATTAAAATATTACTCTTTACCTCTTAAATAAAAGGCTGGAACTGAAATCCCATTAAATTTGGGCTAATTGGGTGAGTTTAATTATCAGCTGTGGCAGGGAGGAGGAAGTTTTAGTTTGGGAGAAATTGACATAGTACGTCCTGACCTAGATAGTGGGAGAGGAGAGAGAGAAAGAGTTTGTGTGTGTGTGTGTGTGTGTGTGTGTGTGTGTGTGTGTGTGTGTGTGTGTGTGTGTGTGTGTGTGTGTGTGTGTGTGTGTGTGTGTGTGTGTGTGTGTGTGTGTGTGTGTGTGTGTGTGAGTCAGAGTAATTTTGTTTAAACAACGACCTTGTCCTGTAATCTCCTCCACTCAGAATAAATGTCCTGTAATATCTTCTACTCAGTATAAATGTCCTGTAATCTCCTCTACTCAGAATAAATGTCCTGTAATCTCCTCTACTTAGAATAAATGTCCTGTAATCTCCTCTACTCAGAATAAATGTCCGTTAATATCTTCTACTCAGTATAAATGTCCTGTAATCTCCTCTACTCAGAATAGATGTCCTGTAATCTCTTCTATGCAGAATAAATGTCCTGTAATCTCCTCTACTCAGAATAAATGTCCTGTAATCTCCTCTACTTAGAATAAATGTCCTGTAATCTCCTCTACTCAGTATAAATGTCCTGTAATCTCCTCTACTCAGAATAAATGTCCTGTAATCTCCTCTACTCAGAATAAATGTCCTGAAATCTCCTCTACTCAGAATATATGTCCTATAACCTCCTCTACTCAGAATAGATGCTGGTTCTGTTGAGGACAGGAAACCCATCACTACAGGTTCTGTTGAGGACAGGAAACTCATCACTACAGGTTATGTTTGAGGACAGGAAACTCAGCACTACAGGTTCTGTTGAGGACAGGAAACTCAGCACTACAGGTTTAGTTGAGGACAGGAAATCCATCACTACAGGTTCTGTTGAGGACAGGAAACCCATCACTACAGGTTCTGTTGAGGACAGGAAACCCATCACTACAGGTTCTGTTGAGAACAGGAAACCCATCACTACAGGTTCTGTTTGAGGACAGGAAACCCATCACTACAGGTTCTGTTTGAACAAAGTCATTAAATGGTGCCTACAGTATAACATCTCTACTAAAGGCACAGTGTTTGGGGTCAAGACAGGGTTATGATGTTATTAAAGAATATACAGTTAAATATATACTGAATGGATTACACGTTGGTACAAGTTAGTGACAATAGCATTGGATCCAGTTGGTGTAATTGGTTTTCTTCCTCTTCTGACGAGGAGTATGACGGATCGGCCCAATGTGCAGCGTGGTAAGTGTTCATGTTATTTCATTGGGTCAGAAACACTAAACAAAAATAAAAAAAAGAGAGTGAAACGAAAACGAAACAGTTCCTGTAAAGGTGCAACAACACGAAACAGAAAACAACTAGCCACAACCCATAGTGGGAAAACAGGCTGCCTAAGTATGGATCTCAATCAGGGACAACGATTGACAGCTGCCTCTGATTGGGAACCATACCAGGCCAAACACAGAAATACAAAACCTAGAACACAAAACATAGAATGCCCACCCCAACTCACGCCCCGACCAAACTAAAACAGAGACATAAAAAAGGAACTAAAGTCAGAACGTGACAGTTAGGATCTGATGCATTGTTCATCTGGTACCTAAATGTTCTCCGAACATCCACATGTAAACTGGTCTCCAGCCTCAGACTACAGGCAGCATAGTTCAGGGTAGGGAGGGAGGGAGATGGCCTCGTGTTCGGCAGCCCAAGTGGATCTGTCTGTCTGAGCGACTCCTGTGCTTCATTAAGGAACAAGACATACAGTTTCCAGCCCGTTAGGGACTGACTTTAGGAGAGAAACACCACAACACTTCTCACAGACAACTCACCTCATCAGCAATGCATCGCAATAACCGCCAAGGAGGAGGGAGAGAGAGAGAGAGAGAGAGAGAGAGAGAGAGAGAGAGAGAGAGAGAGAGAGAGAGAGAGAGAGAGAGAGAGAGAGAGAGAGAGAGAGAGGTGTGGGACTAAACAGCATGAGCTTGTATACAATGTCTTTACAGCAGAGTGGAAACGAGGAAGATCATTAAAACAATACAATGTGGTCCAGATTAATGAAAGGCTTGGAAATGTATCATATAATATTAGCAGAATGGGGAGAATGGTTCTATTCCATCTAATGGCATGTGATTTACCAGACACAGTAAGGGGATTCTTGAGCATCTCCGCATCTCTTCATTGAGGTGTCACTACAGCCACAGAGTCACTACAGCCACAGAGTCACTACAGCCACATAGTCTCTACAGCCTCACAGTTACTGGAGAATGGACTCACTACAGCCACACAGTTACTGGAGAATGGAGTCACTACAGCCTCACAGTTACTGGAGAATGGACTCACTACAGCCACAGAGTCACTACAGCCTCACAGTTACTGGAGAATGGAGTCTCTACAGCCACAGAGTCACTACAGCTTCACAGTTACTAGAGCATGGAGTCACTACAGCCACAGAGTCACTACAGCCACACAGTTACTGGAGCATGGAGTCACTACAGCCACAGAGTCACTACAGCCTCACAGTTACTGGAGCATGGAGTCACTACAGCCTCACAGTTACTGGAGAATTGACTCACTACAGCCTCACAGTTACTGGAACATGGAGTCACTACAGCCTCACAGTTACTGGAGAATGGAGTCACTACAGCCACACAGTTACTGGAGAATGGAGTCACTACAGCCTCACAGTTACTGGAGCATGGAGTCACTACAGCCTCACAGTTACTGGAGCATGGACTCACTACAGCCTCACAGTTACTGGAACATGGAGTCACTACAGCATCACAGTTACTGGAACATGGAGTCACTACAGCCTCACAGTTACTGGAGCATGGAGTCACTACAGCCTCACAGTTACTGGAGCATGGAGTCACTACAGCCTCACAGTTACTGGAGCATGGAGTCACTACAGCCACACAGTTACTGGAGCATGGAGTCACTACAGCCACAGAGTCACTACAGTCTCACAGTTACTGGAGCATGGAGTCACTACAGCCACACAGTTACTGGAGCATGGAGTCACTACAGCCACACAGTTACTGGAGCATGAAGTCACTACAGCCTCACAGTTACTGGAGCATGGAGTCACTACAGCCTCATAGTTACTGGAGCATGGAGTCACTACAGCCTCATAGTTACTGGATAATGGAGTCACTACAGCCTCATAGTTACTGGATAATGGAGTCACTACAGCCACAGAGTCTCTACAGCCTCACAGTTACTGGAGCCTCACAGTTACCGGAGCATGGAGTCACTACAGCCTCACAGTTACTGGATAATGGAGTCACTACAGCCACAGAGTCTCTACAGCCTCACAATTACTGGAGCCTCACAGTTACCGGAGCATGGAGTCACTACAGCCTCACAGTTACCGGAGCATGGAGTCACTACAGCCTCACAGTTACTGGATAATGGAGTCACTACAGCCACAGAGTCTCTACAGCCTCACAGTTACTGGAGCCTCACAGTTACCGGAGCATGGAGTCACTACAGCCTCACAGTTACCGGAGCATGGAGTCACTACAGCCTCACAGTTACTGGAGCCTCACAGTTACCGGAGCATGGAGTCACTACAGCCTCACAGTTACCGGAGCAGGGACTCACATCCTCGGCAGAAATTAAAGTGATTATTTTATTTATTTCCTTTCTTATATTTTGTCATCTCATAAAAACCTTACAGTCGCCTGAAGGATGTTTAGTGTTTGTTCGGAGTCTGAGAAGCAGAATAAAGTGAATAAATAAAAAGGAAATATGTCATTAGATGTGGCATAAACAAAACGTCCCAAATAACACCCTATTCCCTAATAGTGAGCTACTTTTGACCAGGGGCCAAATGAGGGAATAGTGTTCCATTTAGGACGGATCCCTGGAACACTTTATGATCACCAGGAGGACGATTACCTCACCGCTGGTGGCAATCTGTGGCCAACGTGTTGTTAACATCATTTACATAATGTACATACTGAAAGTACATAACAACTGTTTGTCTTTTTTCATGATTTGGACCAGGAGGGGAAGAGGAGGAGGAGGAGGAGGGGGGGGGGGGGAGGGGGGAGGGGGAGGAGAGGAGGAGGGGGAGGAGAGGAGGAGGGGGAGGAGGAGAGGAGGAGGGGGGGGGGGGGGAGGGGGAGGAGAGGAGGAGGACGAGGAGGAGAGGAGGAGGAGTAGAGGAGGAGGACCAAGAGGAGTGGAGGAGGAGGACGACCAGGAGGACCAGGAGGAGAGGAGGAGGAGGAGGAGGAGGAGTAGAGGAGGAGGACGAGGAGGACAGGTGGAGGAGGGGGAGGAGAGGAGGAGGAGGAGGAGAGGAGGAGGACCAAGAGGAGAGGAGGAAGAGGAGGACCAGGAGGAGGACCAGGAGGAGAGGAGGAGGAGGAGATTGAATGATAATGTCACACAGCTCTATCTTTCACTAGTCTGCAGGTTGTGGGTAAATACAAGGTTGAACAAAACACACATAGGGAGAGGTCCAAAATGGCACCCTATTCCCTACGTGCTGTATAGTGCACTACTTTGACCAGAACCCTACTGCACAGCATAGAGAGGGTGCCAATTCAGATGCGAACATATAATCCCAACCCCTCTTCAAACGGCTAAAACCGGGATTCAAACCGATCTCCCCTTTTTAAAGACAGTGACCGCGGCGACGGCCTTCGTGGTGAACGATGCGTCAGCTCCATGTAGAAAATGACCTTTAAATGTCACAGGCACCCTATTACAGGGGTCTACCGCTGATCGCGTTGAATCCCAGCCTAAGAGTTCAATTGTTCTCTTCAAAAAATAACGTGTTAAGTACCACTCCCATGCCACCCACCGGTCTCCTGTGAAACACGCCACGCAAGAAAAGTTACATTTCAATTAAAATCTAATTTACTCTCGTAGTTGAGATGAATGCACATGGTGTTGTGAATTAGCACACGTATTTGCATATTGGGATGCGTGCCAACACGTATGTACGATCATTTACGATCACAACCCTTAAAGATTGACATAAGAGCAACGATGCACGAGATATGTCGGAAAACATTGACGACATATCCAGACACAAGAAGACATTATTCATTCAAACTCACAGCGGGATCATTTTCTTTATTTTTTTCCGGCGGGCGGGGGGGGGGGGGGGGGGAGGACTAGATTGAAAGAGTATGTTAATCTGTATGTCTCAGGCCGGGATTCAATCCGATCGCATGTTATTGACAAGGTGCTTTTTAAAGGGATGATTCAAGGTAAATGCTGCCGATGACCTTACCTTTAAACTGTCAAACGCATTTTATAACGCGCTTCTCCGTATTGAATCCCGGGCTGAAGCTAGTTAACCTTGTGATGAAAAGGCTCTAAACCTGACAAGCTTTTATTAAGACATCCAGCTGAACCTAACCGTTCTCAGTCACCCTTTAAAACTCAATTTATAGTTTCTGCATCCAATACAGCCGTTACTTAATTCCTCCCTTTACGTCCCCAGGACGTTCTCGTGTTTAATCATCTCTCCTTTCAAGCCCCAGTCAAATTGTCCACAGTAAATTACCTTCTCATTTTACAAGCTCTTTTTTTGACAAAAGTGCCAACCACACGTTATTGATTCCTTCTCTCAATTAAAAATAAAAGCCTTTGCTCTCTTCATCTCTCTCGTCTTCCGGTAAATTCCTAGAGATACAAAGGCATTACCCAGAGACCCCCTGTCCGACACAATCAACACAATCTCCATTTCACTTCTACCAGGGACATTATCAGTCGGCACGGTGAAATTGATTTCTGCTGAAATAACTATAATTGCAAACCA
Organism: Oncorhynchus mykiss; assembly: GCF_013265735.2. Taxonomy (NCBI): domain Eukaryota; kingdom Metazoa; phylum Chordata; class Actinopteri; order Salmoniformes; family Salmonidae; genus Oncorhynchus; species Oncorhynchus mykiss. Next base: position 3,178,877 of record NC_050570.1, on the reverse strand, counting down.
CACAGAGGAAGAAATTGGAAAGTGATTCATATATACATTCGTCAGGTGTATTTCCCCCCCCGTTCGTTCAAATCAATAACATTTTTGTCATTAACATTTGTAATAAAAAAAATAAAAAATAAAAAAATAAAAAAAGTTAATTTCTCTTTTTAATTCAAACTTGTTAGTCATTTAAGCAGGTGCTCTTATCAAGAGCCACAGAGAACTAATGCCTTCGTCATTCATCAATTCAGCACATTTTAACAATCACACACTGCGCTTTCTTATTTCATTTGGTTCAGGAGGTCCAAATAAGATTATGTTATTAACTGTAAAACATCTTGATTTACATATTTATCGGTTGAATGAGCAAAGGCCCTTACAATAAGGCTAGACGTATCAACACGATTGTGTGTTGATGCAACACATTAACAATCTAGACGAAAAAAAAAAAAAACTCAGTAGACATCGATAAGCATCTCTTTTAATAATAAAAAAATAAATAAAAATCTTACTCCGAAATGACCATATTATTACCATATTAAGTGATTGAGTGATATTATAGCCTCGTAAAGGACAACACAGACTTTCAGATCTCTCGGAGTCTTTAGTTTCGTCTTTTTATTTTTATGGGGTTTAATGGAGGACTGAGTTGAAAGACGACACTACAAAGTCAGTCAGGCCAGGAGAGGAAAGGAGAGAGAGAGAGAGAGAGAGGCGAGATGGAGAGAGAGAGACAGGAAAGGAGAGACAGAGAGAGGAGAGATGGAGAGAGAGAGAGAGAGAGAGACAGGAAAGGAGAGAGAGAGAGAGAGAAACAGAGAGAGAGAGGGAGAGAGAGAGAAAGAGAGAGAGGACAGGGGAGAGAGAGAGAGAGAGAGAGACAGAGAGAGAGAGACAGAGAGAGAGAGAGAGAGAGAGAGAGAGATAGAGAGAGAGAGAGAGAGAGAGAGAGGAGAGATGGAGAGAGAGAGAGAGAGAGAGAGAGAGAGAGAGGGAGAGAGGAGAGATATATATAGAGAGAGAGTAGAAGTAGGCCAGTGAAACCTCCATGTCCCTCTCCTCTCCCTCTCCTTCATTGTTATCTGGGTGATGACAGTCCTGGGGGTGAGTCAGATGGAATCTGACCTCAGGTCAGCTCTCAGCTCGTCTAGAGGGGGAATTATGGGATGGCTAACCCGCTAGTCGCCCACGGCAACACACATCTATCCGTAACTCGGGACCAGGCCTCCAACAGCGGTGGACAAATCCTATAACCACAGTTTTCCCAGCATTCCTCAGGACCCCCCCCAACAACCTTATTCCCACTCTATCGTCAACCCCTCCTCCCCCGTCTTCACCCCCTTTCTCTCTCGTCACCTTCTCCTCACTCCTCATCCCTGCTCTGCCCCTCCAGCATCCTTCCTCTGTCCTTTCCCTCTCCTCCCATCTCATCTCAGGCTGAAGGAGTAATCCAGACCTCTGAGTGCTGAAAATCTTTTAAGATTCATGGAAAAGAGGAGCCAGAGGGAGAATGTGAATAGACAGACAGGCTAAGCTGCATACTAACACACTAACACACTAGGCTGTATACTAACACACTAGGCTGCACACTAACACACTAGGCTGCACACTAACACACTAGGCTGTATACTAACACAATAGGCTGCATACTAACACACTAGGCTGCACACTAACACACTAGGCTGCATACTAACACACTAGGATGTATACTAACACACTAGGCTGCATACTAACACACTAGGCTGCACACTAACACACTAGGCTGCATACTAACAAACTAGGCTGTATACTAACACACTAGGCTGCACACTAACACACTAGGCTGTATACTAACACACTAGGCTGCATACTAACACACTAGGATGTATACTAAAACACTAGGCTGTATACTAACACACTAGGATGTATACTAAAACACTAGGCTGCATACTAACACACTAACACACTAGGCTGCATACTAACACACTAGGATGTATACTAAAACACTAGGCTGCATACTAACACACTAGGCTGCATACTAACACACTAGGCTGCATACTAACACACTAGGCTGTATACTAACACACTAGGCTGCATACTAACACACTAACACACTAGGCTGCATACTAACACACTAGGCTGCATACTAAAACACTAGGCTGTATACTAACACACTAGGCTGCATACTAACACACTAGGCTGTATACTAACACACTAGGCTGTATACTAACACACTAGGCTGTATACTAACACACTAGGCTGTATACTAACACACTAGGCTGCATACTAACACACTAGGCTGTATACTAACACACTAGGCTGTATACTAACACACTAGGCTGTATACTAACACACTAGGCTGTATACTAACACACTAGGCTGCATACTAACACACTAGGCTGTATACTAACACACTAACACACTAGGCTGCACACTAACACACTAGGCTGCATACTAACACACTAGGCTGTATACTAACACACTAGGCTGCATACTAACACACTAACACACTAGGCTGTATACTAACACACTAGGCTGTATACTAACACACTAGGCTGCATACTAACACACTAGGCTGCATACTAACACACTAGGCTGTATACTAACACACTAGGCTGTATACTAACACACTAGGCTGCATACTAACACACTAGGCTGTATACTAACACACTAGGCTGCACACTAACACACTAGGCTGTATACTAACACACTAGGCTGCATACTAACACACTAGGCTGCACACTAACACACTAGGCTGCACACTAACACACTATGCTGCACACTAGCACACTAGGCTGCACACTAGCACACTAGGCTGCACACTTACACACTAGGCTGCACACTAGCACACTAGGCTGCATACTAACACACTAGGCTGCATACTAACACACTAGGCTGCACACTAGCACACTAGGCTGCATACTAACACACTAGGCTGCACACTAACACACTAGGCTGCACACTAGGCTGCACACTAACACACTAGGCTGCATACTAGGCTGCACACTAACACACTAGGCTGCACACTAGAACACTAGGCTGCACACTAGCACACTAGGCTGCACACTAACACACTAGGCTGCATACTAACACACTAGGCTGCACACTAACACACTAGGCTGCACACTAACACACTAGGCTGCACACTAACACACTAGGCTGTATACTAACACACTAGGCTGCACACTAACACACTAGGATGCATACTAACACACTAGGCTGCACACTAACACACTAGGCTGCACACTAACACACTAGGCTGCACACTAACACACTAGGCTGCATACTAACACACTAGGCTGCACTCTAGGCTGCACACTAACACACTAGGCTGCACACTAGGCTGCACACTAACACACTAGGCTGCACACTAACACACTAGGCTGCACACTAGCACACTAGGCTACACTCTAGGCTGCACACTAACACACTAGGCTGCACACTAGGCTGCACACTAACACACTAGGCTGCACACTAGCACACTAGGCTGCACACTAACACACTAGGCTGCACACTAGGCTGCACACTAGGCTGCACACTAACACACTAGGCTGCACACTAGGCTGCACACTAGGCTGCACACTAGGCTGCACACTAGGCTGCACACTAACACACTAGGCTGCACACTAGCACACTAGGCTGCACACTAGCACACTCGGTACCACACTAACACATTAGGGAGGGCTGGTGAACGCTGGGGAGAGAGGAGGGAGGGCTGGGGAACGCTGGGGAGAGAGGAGGGAGGGCTGGGGAACGCTGGGGAGAGAGGAGGGAGGGCTGGTGAACGCTGGGGAGAGAGGAGGGAGGGCTGGGGAACGCTGGGGAGAGAGGAGGGAGGGCTGGGGAACGCTGGGGAGAGAGGAGGGAGGGCTGGGGAACGCTGGGGAGAGAGGAGGGAGGGCTGGGGAACGCTGGGGAGAGAGGAGGGAGGGCTGGGGAACGCTGGGGAGAGAGGAGGGAGGGCTGGTGAACGCTGGGGAGAGAGGAGAGAGGGCTGGTGAACGCTGGGGAGAGAGGAGGGAGGGCTGGGGAACGCTGGGGGGAGAGGAGGGAGGGCTGGGGAACGCTGGGGAGAGAGGAGGGAGGGCTGGTGAACGCTGTGGGGAGAGGAGGTAGGGCTGGTGAACGCTGTGGGGACAGGAAGAGGACATTTTTGAAGGGTAACTCTCAACCCCAATTTCAACCTTTGCCCAACCTTTATCAAATTTTCAACAGTTGCATTCATGTGAAAAGTTGTGGGTGGGTGGAATTGCTCATAAATATTCATCTCATGGTTTGTGGGTAAACATAGTTGTACCCGATCCAAACCCTAAAGCATCCTTACCAGTACTCCACTGGAACGGTCTGACCTAAAGCATCCTTACCAGTAGTCCACTGGAACGGTCTGACCTAAAACATCCTTACCAGTAGTCCACTGGAACGGTCTGACCTAAAGCATCCTTACCAGTAGTCCACTGGAACGGTCTGACCTAAAGCATCCTTACCAGTAGTCCACTGGAACGCTGTGACCTAAAGCATCCTTACCAGTAGTCCACTGGAACGGTCTGACCTAAAGCATCCTTACCAGTAGTCCACTGGAACGCTGTGACCTAAAGCATCCTTACCAGTAGTCCACTGGAACGCTCTGACCTAAAGCATCCTTACCAGTAGTCCACTGGAACGCTGTGACCTAAAGCATCCTTACCAGTAGTCCACTGGAACGGTCTGACCTAAAGCATCCTTACCAGTAGTCCACTGGAAGGCTCTGACCTAAAGCATCCTTACCAGTAGTCCACTGGAACGCTGTGACCTAAAGCATCCTTACCAGTAGTCCACTGGAACGGTCTGACCTAAAGCATCCTTACCAGTACTCCACTGGAACGGTCTGACCTTAAACATCCTTACCAGTAGTCCACTGGAGCGCTCTGACCTAAAGCATCCTTACCAGTAGTCCACTGGAGCGCTCTGACCTAAAGCATCCTTACCAGTAGTCCACTGGAACGGTCTGACCTAAAGCATCCTTACCAGTAGTCCACTGGAACGGTCTGACCTAAAGCATCCTTACCAGTAGTCCACTGGAACGGTCTGACCTAAAGCATCCTTACCAGTAGTCCACTGGAACGGTCTGACCTAAAGCATCCTTACCAGTAGTCCACTGGAACGGTCTGACCTAAAGCATCCTTACCAGTAGTCCACTGGAACGGTCTGACCTAAAGCATCCTTACCAGTAGTCCACTGGAACGGTCTGACCTAAAGCATCCTTACCAGTAGTCCACTGGAACGCTCTGACCTAAAGCATCCTTACCAGTAGTCCACTGGAACGCTCTGACCTTAAACATCCTTACCAGTAGTCCACTGGAACGGTCTGACCTAAAGCATCCTTACCAGTAGTCCACTGGAACGGTCTGACCTTAAACATCCTTACCAGTAGTCCACTGGAACGGTCTGACCTAAATCATCCTTACCAGTAGTCCACTGGAACGGTCTGACCTAAAGCATCCTTACCAGTAGTCCACTGGAACGCTCTGACCTAAAGCATCCTTACCAGTAGTCCACTGGAACGCTGTGACCTAAAGCATCCTTACCAGTAGTCCACTGGAACGCTCTGACCTAAATCATCCTTACCAGTAGTCCACTGGAACGGTCTGACCTAAAGCATCCTTACCAGTAGTCCACTGGAACGGTCTGACCTAAAGCATCCTTACCAGTAGTCCACTGGAACGCTCTGACCTAAAGCATCCTTACCAGTAGTCCACTGGAACGCTGTGACCTAAAGCATCCTTACCAGTAGTCCACTGGAACGGTCTGACCTAAAGCATCCTTACCAGTAGTCCACTGGAACGCTCTGACCTAAAGCATCCTTACCAGTAGTTCACTGGAACGCTCTGACCTAAAGCATCCTTACCAGTAGTCCACTGGAACGGTCTGACCTAAAGCATCCTTACCAGTAGTCCACTGGAACGCTCTGACCTAAAGCATCCTTACCAGTAGTCCACTGGAACGGTCTGACCTAAAGCATCCTTACCAGTAGTCCACTGGAACGCTGTGACCTAAAGCATCCTTACCAGTAGTCCACTGGAACGGTCTGACCTAAAGCATCCTTACCAGTAGTCCACTGGAACGGTCTGACCTAAAGCATCCTTACCAGTAGTCCACTGGAACGCTGTGACCTAAAGCATCCTTACCAGTAGTCCACTGGAACGCTGTGACCTAAAGCATCCTTACCAGTAGTCCACTGGAACGGTCTGACCTAAAGCATCCTTACCAGTAGTCCACTGGAGCGCTCTGACCTAAAGCATCCTTACCAGTAGTCCACTGGAACGCTCTGACCTAAAGCATCCTTACCAGTAGTCCACTGGAACGCTCTGACCTAAAACATCCTTACCAGTAGTCCACTGGAACGGTCTGACCTAAAGCATCCTTACCAGTAGTCCACTGGAACGCTCTGACCTAAAGCATCCTTACCAGTAGTCCACTGGAACGGTCTGACCTAAAGCATCCTTACCAGTAGTCCACTGGAACGCTGTGACCTAAAGCATCCTTACCAGTAGTCCACTGGAACGGTCTGACCTAAAGCATCCTTACCAGTAGTCCACTGGAACGCTGTGACCTAAAGCATCCTTACCAGTAGTCCACTGGAACGCTCTGACCTAAAGCATCCTTACCAGTAGTCCACTGGAACGGTCTGACCTAAAGCATCCTTACCAGTAGTCCACTGGAACGGTCTGACCTAAAGCATCCTTACCAGTAGTCCACTGGAACGGTCTGACCTAAAGCATCCTTACCAGTAGTCCACTGGAACGGTCTGACCTAAAGCATCCTTACCAGTAGTCCACTGGAACGGTCTGACCTAAAGCATCCTTACCAGTACTCCACTGGAACGGTCTGACCTAAATCATCCTTACCAGTAGTCCACTGGAACGGTCTGACCTAAAGCATCCTTACCAGTAGTCCACTGGAACGGTCTGACCTAAAGCATCCTTACCAGTAGTCCACTGGAACGGTCTGACCTAAAGCATCCTTACCAGTAGTCCACTGGAACGCTGTGACCTAAAGCATCCTTACCAGTAGTCCACTGGAACGGTCTGACCTAAAACATCCTTACCAGTAGTCCACTGGAACGGTCTGACCTAAAACATCCTTACCAGTAGTCCACTGGAACGGTCTGACCTAAAACATCCTTACCAGTAGTCCACTGGAACGCTCTGACCTAAAGCATCCTTACCAGTACTCCACTGGAACGGTCTGACCTAAAGCATCCTTACCAGTAGTCCACTGGAACGCTCTGACCTAAAGCATCCTTACCAGTAGTCCACTGGAGCGCTCTGACCTAAAGCATCCTTACCAGTAGTCCACTGGAACGGTCTGACCTAAAGCATCCTTACCAGTAGTCCACTGGAACGCTCTGACCTAAAGCATCCTTACCAGTAGTCCACTGGAACGCTGTGACCTAAAGCATCCTTACCAGTAGTCCACTGGAACGCTCTGACCTAAAGCATCCTTACCAGTACTCCACTGGAACGGTCTGACCTAAAGCATCCTTACCAGTAGTCCACTGGAACGCTCTGATAGTAAAATAATGTGCATCATGACTAAATATGGCTTTGGACTGGTAGCTCACAGTGGTAAGGCACAGAGTTGCTGATATCTATTGCCACTTGCGGTGTAAATTCGAATCCCCCCATGGGGCGCGCGAAACAAATAGCTCAAATGTGGACTAACATTTACTGTGGAATTGTGTTGGCAAGAAAAGCACGATCATCACCTTGAAAATGAAGATTAGGGGCTCAATTCAATTCAACCCACATTGCAGTGTTTACAACAGTAGCTCTTTTTTTTCCAATGGTCGTATTGACTCATATTGGTCTTGGGTACTTTATAAAAATCTACAACTATTACCAGGGTGACCACTCTCACAGGTATGCTTTCACTTTTCCTTTCACTTTGCAAGTGTCTGGGCACGGGATCAATATTGTAAATAAAGGATTTGAAAGGAAAAAATGTTGTCCCCTAAGTGAGATTGGAACTCAACACTATGAACCATCCAGTTGTTTTAGGAGATTACCCTACCAATAATCTGTTTTAGCAGACTGTCCCAATAATCTGTTTTAGCAGACTGTCCCAATAATCTGTTTTAGCAGACTGTTCTACCAATAATCTGTTTTAGCAGACTGTCCCAATAATCTGTTTTAGCAGACTGTCCCAATAATCTGTTTTAGCAGACTGTCCCAATAATCTGTTTTAGCAGAATGTCCTACCAATAATCTGTTTTAGCAGAATGTCCTACCAATAATCTGTTTTAGCAGACTGTCCCAATAATCTGTTTTAGCAGAATGTCCTACCAATAATCTGTTTTAGCAGACTGTCCTACTAATAATCTGTTTTAGCAGAATGTCCTACCAATAATCTGTTTTAGCAGACTGTCCTACTAATAATCTGTTTTAGCAGACTGTCCTACCAATAATTTGTTCTAGCAGACTGTCCCAATAATCTGTTTTAGCAGAATGTCCTACCAATAATCTGTTTTAGCAGACTGTCCCAATAATCTGTTTTAGCAGAATGTCCTACCAATAATCTGTTTTAGCAGAATGTCCTACTAATAATCTGTTTTAGCAGACTGTCCTACCAATAATCTGTTTTAGCAGACTGTCCTACTAATAATCTGTTTTAGCAGACTGTCCCAATAATTTGTTTTAGCAGACTGTCCTACCAATAATCTGTTTTAGCAGACTGTCCTACTAATAATCTGTTTTAGCAGACTGTCCCAATAATCTGTTTTATCAGACTGTCCCAATAAACTGTTTTAGCAGAATGTCCCAATAATCTGTTTTAGCAGACTGTCCCAATAATCTGTTTTAGCAGACTGTCCTAATAATCTGTTTTAGCAGACTGTCCCAATAATCTGTTTTAGCAGACTGTCCTACCAATAATCTGTTTTAGCAGACTGTCCTACCAATAATCTGTTTTAGCAGACTGTCCCAATAATCTGTTTTAGCAGACTGTCCCAATAATCTGTTTTAGCAGACTGTCCCAATAATCTGTTTTAGCAGACTGTCCCAATAATCTGTTTTAACAGACTGTCCCAATAATCTGTTTTAGCAGACTGTCCCAATAAACTGTTTTAGCAGACTGTCCCAATAATCTGTTTTAGCAGACTGTCCCAATAATCTGTTTTAGCAGACTGTCCCAATAATCTGTTTTAGCAGACTGTCCCAATAATCTGTTTTAGCAGACTGTCCCAATAATCTGTTTTAGCAGACTGTCCTACTAATAATCTGTTTTAGCAGACTGTCCCAATAAACTGTTTTAGCAGACTGTTTTACCAATAATCTCTTTTAGCAGACTGCCTACCAATAATCTGTTTTAGCAGACTGTCCCAATAATCTGTTTAGCAGACTGTCCCAATAATCTGTTTAGCAGACTGTCCCAATAATCTGTTTTAGCAGACTGCCTACCAATAATCTGTTTTACCAGATTGTCGTACCAATAATTCGTTCTAGCAGACTGTCCCAATAATCTGTTTTAGCAGACTGTCCTACCAAGAATCTGTTTTAGCAGACTGTCCCAATAAACTGTTTTAGCAGACTGTTTTACCAATAATCTGTTTTAGCAGACTGTCCTACCAATAATCTGATTTAGCAGACTGTCCTACCAATAATCTGTTTTACCAGATTGTCGTACCAATAATTCGTTCTAGCAGACTGTCCCAATAATCTGTTTTAGCAGACTGCCTACCAATAATCTGTTTTACCAGATTGTCGTACCAATAATTCGTTCTAGCAGACTGTCCCAATAATCTGTTTTAGCAGACTGTCCTACCAAGAATCTGTTTTAGCAGACTGTCCCAATAAACTGTTTTAGCAGACTGTTTTACCAATAATCTGTTTAGCAGACTGCCTACCAATAATCTGTTTTACCAGATTGTCGTACCAATAATTCGTTCTAGCAGACTGTCCCAATAATTCGTTCTAGCAGACTGTCCCAATAATCTGATTTAGCAGACTGCTTTTATTTATTTAACCTTTATTTAACCAGGTTGGCTAATTGAGAACAAGTTCTCATTTACAACTGCGACCTGGCCAAAATAAAGCAAATCAGTACGACACATACAACAACACAGAGTTACCAATGGAATAAACAAATTTACAGTCAATAATGCAATAGAAAAATCTATATAGTGTGTGCAAATGAAGTAAGATTAGGGAGGTGAGGCAATAAATAGGCCAGAGTGGCGAAATAATTACAATTTAGCAATTAAAAACTGGAATGGTAGATGTGCAGAAGATGAATGTGCAAGTAGAGATACTGGGGTGCAAAGGAGCAAAATAAATAAATAACAATATGGGGATGAGGTAGTTGGGTGGGCTATTTACAGATGGACCATGAACAGGTGCAATGATCTGTGAGCTGCTCTGATAGCTGAGGGAGATATTAGGTTTTTTTTGTAATGTCAGTAGTCAAGTTAAGGAAGCATCATGCTAAATATATTGGCACACTCCACTTACCAAGACCATTGCCAAATAAGGAAGATGGTGATAACTATCAAGCTAGTACAAGGTGTCGCTAAATATCAAGCTAGCTAGTACACAGTGTCGCTAACTATCACGTTAGCTAGCACACGGTGTCGCTAACTATCACGTTAGTGTTGATGAATAGATACATGAGAAACGAGACCAAGTTGAGACTCTGGACAAGGCGGATAAGATATAGTAAAGGCCGTTTATTCAAGCGTAATGATATCTGGCAAAGCGTGCTGCACGGCCCCGTTCGTCTAGCTCTTAGGGAACTATCGGAAGAAGAGACCTGAAACATGATGTGCAGTTAATTTTATGCATTGAAATGACGTAGGTAGATTCCGGTAGTCCTGGCTTCTGGTAGGTTGCTTGTAGGTGATAGACAGTCCCCTCCAGCCTGGTGTCAGTATCCCATTGGTTCTCGACAGAGTTCTTTGTCTTTGGAGCCCATCCCAAAGATGGTTTGAGTGTGTGTCTGTTTATGAGTTTCAGTGTGTATGTTATCTTAGTCAGCCACCTGTGCGGGGGGGTTTCCAGTGCAGTTAGTATATACAGGAAACAGGGAGAGGGAGAGGTTATGACACAGATTGCATGGTTAGGCCACAGGCAGACAACAGTCAGTGAATGCGTTATTACATGTGTTAATATGTTATTACATTAGCTAGCACATGCTGTCGCTAACTATCACGTCAGCTAGCATATGGTGTTGCTAGCTATCGCGCACGGTGTCGCTAACTATCAAGCTAGCTAGCACACGGTGTCACTAACTATCAAGCTAGTACAAGGCGTGGCTAACTATCATGCTAGCTAGTACACAGTGTCGCTAACTATCAAGCTAGCTAGTTAGCTAGCGCATGGTGTCGCCCTAGCCTCCCGTCTGCTTTGCTAGCGAGAGGCGGCGGCGGCGACCGGTAAGATAGTGT